>NW_022602916.1:0-48766 GCF_008692095.1 Etheostoma spectabile | reverse complement strand
ACAATAAACAGTGTCTCCATTTGAGATGATCTGAATGTGATTACAATGACAAATCTTCAGTTAGCCTGTAGCATTGTCATGTTCAACTACCCCAAAAGTAGCACTTACTGAATAAACAATCAAGTCATGGTAAGTGAGAAATCCTGGACTTCAGAGAGGTCAGCAAAACTACCCAACAAGTAGCACTTACTGCAGACAGACGCAAGTCAGTGCTTGTGTTTGGGTGTTTTGCTGTCAGATAATTAATTTATAATGTGGAAGATTTGTGAAATAGACTGTCTCTGCATTGGTTCAGAGATATGTCTGATGATGAACTCACTACAAAGACAACCCAAAGAGTAGCACTTATGAACACAATAATCATCAGGTGTCTCCATTGAGGTGATCTGAATGTGATTACAATGACATCCATCTTCATTTAGTCTGTAGCATTGTCATGTGCAACTGCCTCAACAAGTAGCACTTACTGAATTCAACATTCAAGTCAATGCTACTAAGTTAGGGGAATAGGATGACTTAGAAAACATTTCAGCATGTTCAACAGTAACCAGGAGAATATCCCTTTTAAACATTTCTTTATGGAGGAAATCCTGGACTTAGAGGTCAGCAAAACTACCCCAACAAGAAGCACTTACTGCATACATAACTCAAGTCAGTGCTTGTGTTGGGTAGTTCTGGTGCCAGATAAATGCATGTTACTAGGGTTGGAAGAATGTGAAATAGACTGTCTCTGCATTTGTTCAGAGATATGTCTGATGATGAACTCACTACCAAGACAACCCCAAAGAGAAGCACTTATGAACACAATAATCATCTGTGTCTCCATTGAGGTGATCTGAATGTGAACAATGACATCCATCTCATTTGCAGTCTGTAGCAATGTCACGTTCAACTGCCCCAACAAGTAGCACTTACTGAATTCAACAATCAAGTCACTGGTAAGTGAGTAATGAATGACTTACCGAAGCAATCATGATCCAGAGACACAATCTAGAATGAATTATAACACATTTTAGTATTGTCCAACTAGTAATACAACGTAAAATAGCTGTTACTGTTAAGTCTTTAGATAAAATACTGGGATTCAGTTTTCAGAAAACACAACCCCATAGTAGCACTAACTAAAATCAATCCAATGCCAATACTTGAGATAGACCAACGTCAAAGTCTACAAATAAGCAAGCCTTCTTTACTCATGATCTTCTCCATGGTACCGAAGTTTCTTCTGGCATCTTGTGTTGTGGAAGTGGTTCCTTACACAGAGGTGCCATCTTAAATACTGAATGCAGTCATTTTCCACTCAACCCACCTTCTTTTGATAAAGTTTCAGTGGTCTTGTCTATTGTATTGTAATGAATGGCTTCATGAATAGACAACCATCATCCAATGTATGCCCACAGCAGTCTATGAGTGGTCAATAGAGTCCAATAACTTTCTTTGGAGCAACTCCTTTGTCCTCCAGATAGAGCTAATTCATCAATAGAAAGTACCAGTTAGTGTGAATATTATTCCAACCCCCATTCTTTATTTACTTAGCTAGTGGTGGACAACTGGTGAAATGTACTGTTCTGCATGTGTTAGTGTCTGATGATGATGTCACTACCAAGACAACCCCAAAGAGTAGCACTTATGAACACAACAATCATCAGTGTCTTCATTGAGGTGATTGAATGTGATAACAATGGAATCCATCTTCATTTACAGTCTGTAGCATTGTCATGTTCAACTGCCCCAACAAGTAGCACTTACTGAATTAACAGTCAAGTCAATACTAAGTTAGGGTAGTAGTATAAACATTTTAGCATTGTTCAACCAGTAACCAGGAAGAATATCCTTTTAAAAACTTTCTTCTTGGAGGAAATCCTGGACTTCAGAGGTCACCAAAACTACCCCAACAAGTAGCACTTATTGCATACATGACTCAAGTCAGTGCTTGTGTTTGGGTAGTTTGCTGTCAGACGATTTCATTTTACTAGTGTTGGGAAGAATTGTGAAATAGACTGTCTCTGCATTTATTCAGAGATATGTCTGATGATAAACTCACTACAAAGACAACCCCAGAGAGAAGCACTTATGAACACAACAATCATCAGTGTCTCCATTGGAGGTGATCTGAATGTGATTACAATGACATCCATCTTCAGTTAGTCTGTAGCTTGTCATGTTCAACTGCCCCAACAAGTAGCACTTACTGAATTCAACAATCAAGTCAATGCTAAAGTTAGGGTAATGGGAATGACTTAGAAAACATTCAGCATTGTTCAACCAGTAACCAAGGAGAATATCCCTTTAAACTTTCTTATGGAGGAAATCCTGGACTTTAGAGGTCAGCAAAACTACCCCAACAAGTAGCACTTACTGCATACATAACTCAAGTCAGTGCTTATTGATTGGGTAGTTCTGCTGCCAGATGAATGCATTTTACTAGTGTTGGGAAGAATTGTGAAATATCCTGTCTCTGCATTTGTTCAGATATATGTCTGATGGTAAACTCACTACAAAGACAACACCAAATAGAAGCACTTATTTACACAATAATCAACAATGTCTCCATTTGAGATGATCTGAATGTGGTTACAATGACATCCATCTTCAATTAGTATTTAGCATTGTCATGTTCAACTACCCAACAAGTAGCACTTACTGAATTCAAACAGTTAAGTCAATGCTAAAGTAGAGTAATAAGAATGACTTAGCAAAACTAGCATTTATCCAGAGACACAATCTAGAATGAATTATAACAGATTTTAGCATTGTCCAACTAGTTATAAAACGTAAAATAGCTGTTACTGTAAGTCTTTAGATAAAATACTGGGAATCGTTTTCAGAAAAACAACCCATAGATTAGCACTAACTAAAATCAATCCAATGCCAAAACTCGAGTTAGACCAAAGTCAAGTCTTACAGTAAGCAACCTTTGTTGCTCATGATCTTCTCGTAGTACAGATGTTTCTTCTGGCATGTGTGTTGTGTTGTGGATGTGGTTCCTTACACAGATGTGCCATCTTAAATACTGAATGCAGCCATTTCCACTCAACTCCACCTTCTTTTTGATCAAGTTTCAGTGGTCTTGTCTATTGTAAGTAATGAATGGCTTCATGAATAGACAACCATCATCTCAATGTATGCCCACAGCAGTCTATGAGTGGTCAATTAGAGTCCAATAACTTTCTTTGGGCAACCTTTTTCCTCCAGATAGAGCTCATTCAGCATAGAAAGTACCACTTAGTGCTGAATATCTATTCCAAAACCCCCATTCTTTATTTGTTTAGCTAGCTGTGGGACAACTGGTGAAATGTACTTGTTCTGCATGTGTTAGTGTCTGATGATGAACTCACTACCAAGACAACCCAAAGAGAAGCACTTATGAACCAAATAATCATCAATGTCTCCATTTGAGATGATCTGAATGTGATTACAATGACATCCATCTACATTTACAGTCTGTAGCATTGTCATGTTCAACTGCCCCAACAAGTAGCACTTACTGAATTCAACAGTCAAGTCAATGCTAAAGTTAGAGTAATGGGAATGACTTAGAAAACATTTCAGCATTGTTCAACCAGTAACCAAGGAGAATATCCCTTTTAAACATTTATTTATGGAGGAAATCCTGGACTTTAGAGGTCAGCAAAACTACCCCAACAAGTAGCACTTACTGCATACACAACTCAAGTCAGTACTTGTGTTTGGTACTTTTGCTGCTAGAGAAATGCATTGCAGCAGAAGCAGGGCAATCAAAGCAGTATTGTAGAACTGGTTGAGTTGGTTTGCCCCCCCCCCCCCCCCCCTCCCACGCCCCCTCCATGAAGACCAGGACTAGGTGGACACCAACACTGAGCCCAGTATCAGACCTGTGGATGTGAGGAAAGCATCTGTATATCTCTGCCTGCTTTGATTTGTACTCAACAGAGTTGAGTACAGCTGCCACAGTGGAGATCTGCTGGATTTTTGTACAATAGAGGAATGGAGGAGGACCAGGACCGGAGCAGTGGACCAACCAGGTCCCCAGAGGACCAGCAGCAGGCCCAGTCTCTGGTACCAGCCATGTTCAGGTCAGTGTTCAGGACACAACAACCAGTCTAAACTAAGAAGCCGTTTCACAAGACCTAGATAGTGGATTAAGCTGGGGTTTTCCAAGGTTTCTGGATGTATAAACAAGGCTAACAGCTAGCCTACTCCTGACCAGGCTAACAGCCCGGCTACAGCTAGCTGCTCCTGACCAGGCTAACAGCCAGGCTAACAGCTAGCCTGCTCCTGACCAGGCTAACAGCCAGGATTTATAAATCCTGCAGTCTTTGTTCACTCAGCAGTGCTTTTACCTTCTTATTGTTATAATTAGCCTGCATTAATAACAACAGGAACCTTCTGCTGTTCAGTTAAGTACTGATATTATTTTAACATTGTGATCATTATTTAAATAAATATCCATGTGACAGTCATCTGTGCTGTGACGTTGCCTCTATGATTACTAACAAACTGCTGGTCATATTGTTGTTGTAGAAGTCTGGTGAGTATAGTAGACAGTTGCTGAGATCATAAGAAAAGGCTGATACAGTGCTAAATGAGTCAGTGATAAAGGATAATATATAACGTCCTCTGCAGTTTAAAAACAGGTAGTTAGTCTACACTTAGACTAGGCAACACAGGCTCTGATTTCTAATTTAATGATCATAAATGCATATTGTGTTGAGATATTTTTTGTTTGAGACATGATTATAGAATATCAGCAGTTAAAGTTATTTTTGGGCAACAATGCAAAAGAAGCTGTGTGCAGTCAATTGAGGAAGTGGTTTAATGGGAGGCCACTGATGCATAAAAGGTTATGCTTGCTAGAAGTCTTCCCCCCCTCCCTGTGAGGTTATGGTAAAGGTTTGAGGGAGAGAGAGGGTGTGGTGCCATACAGGATGTTAAAGTTAAAGTGTACCATGATGATTGTGTGGTAATATGTGAGAGGTTTAATGGCCGGAAATAGTCAAGTAGGATGTGTGTCGTTGGAATTTAAAAGTTATATGTGTTTAACACTGTGTGTGAGTTGCAATATAGATTATACATTTAAGCCAAAAGGCAAAAAGCTTTTTCAATATAAAGAAGACATGTTGGTCATGCATTAAGTTGTTTTGCAATACTCCTTATCTCTAAGATAAGGTGGTCTGGTACATTCCATTATAATCCAGCCTCTCCTAAATGTGTCGGAAGTAATTGATTGTTAGGGACGCATCTTGAGTCTGGTTTCAGTCCCTCTTTAAAAGCTCACTGATCTTTTGCTTTGCAAGTCCTGAACTGAGGGTCAAAAACTTTCAGTCTCATTCCAACTGAAAAGATAACGAATAAGCACACAAAACATCACACCACTGTGACCTGGAGACCCCACCCTTTGTGGATAAATCTAGGGGTGTTAGAGCCAAAGAGTCAGAAAAATTGGGGGGGAGAGCTGGATAGTTTGACTCTGTATTTGTCTCTAGAATATTCTACGTAATAAAAAGGATTCACACATCAACATCTGAGATTCTGACTACTAAGTGACTAAACCCAGAGACCGGAGCAAGGTTAGCTCCAACATTGTTTAGGTGCTTGGTCAAAAGGGTCATGAGGGAGGGGTTTTTGTCACCCCCCATTCACAGAATGAACAGACTTCTGCCATCCTGGGGTGAGGGGAGAGAGGACACTTCAATGTTTTTTATACATATTATTACATTACGCTATTATATTTTGCTGTTTTTAAACTGATGAATACATTATTACAGTCATGTCTACAGTGGACATTTAGTTGATCAATTTCCTTATTTTTATAGTTTCTAGATTTCAGAATCCAAGAGACAGACAGAGTTAGAGGGAGGTATGTAGGCTAGTCATATTCTAGTTGTAGATAAGTGTTTTTATTTTATCTTAATAATAATTTCCTGAGTAACATTATCTTCTGCTAACTTTTAAAGTGCTCATATTATATTTGTAGACTGCTTACGCATTCAGGTGGTCCACCATCATCTGCCACACTTTCTAGTTTCATTACAGCGTTGCAGTTGTTTCATTAAAGTTTTCCTGAAAGAGTTAGAATATTTCAGGACATGAACAGTGCATTTGCTTTCATTAAAACATGTCAGTAATATTTTCCTTCATTTTGTCATAAATTATTGAATGAAGAGTTAAAATGTAAGTAAGAGAAAATCCAGGGTTTAAAGAAGGTTGTTCACTAACTCTCTCTGTTTGTCTGTTGCTATAGGAAACGGGGAGGAGAGGGACCAAACGTCACCACTGTCAGCACTGTGAGAAATCCTTCTCAACATCAGGATATTTAAAGAGTCATCTGAGAGTTCACATGGAGAGAATCTACACAGCTGTGATCAATGTGGGGCAGCTTTCACAGTGCAGAATAAACTAAAAGGAATCAACATTCTTCATTCTGATCTTCTCTCCTCATTGAAGGCGGACCAGCAGTAATGACCATTTAAGATTAGGAAATATAACGTGTTTGCATTAAAACACTACCAAAGGAAACACATTCTTCTGCTTTGATTTAGGCAGACTAGTTGCTAATAGGGTATTGCTGCCCTCTACTGTTTGTTACCGACATTCTCATAAATTGTTAGTTTTTTATTATAAAGTCCACAACTGAAAAAGTACACCATCCTAGTGAGAGTAATAAATATAGATTATAAAGTGAACAGTCAGCCTAATTAAATGTTCATTTAAAGCTTGGATCCCAAACTTACATACAGTGCCCTCGCGTCAACCTAGCAGTGTTCCTGACTCCACTAATCCACAGCTGCTGAAGCGCCTCGCATGGATGTCCCTTCATCATCTTTATCCAGCTTCCGACAGAACATGTCCACATTCTTGGCTGTAGTGAATGTGAGCGTTCTTCCTCGCGGGCCTCTTTAAGGGTGGCCGGATAAATAAGAAAGTTTGAGACACCTTTAGCATGTAATTTACACTGTTTACTTCCTGTCGCTGCTGGGCAGTGAGAGCACTGTAGCCAGGCTTAAAATGCAGCGTTGCATTGGAGTCCTGAATCGGGCCTTCTTGCTGCCCCCTGAAGGATTGCTTGGCGGCCCTGGTATCTCAGACACCTTCAAATCAGCGTATGTGTCATTGTACCCTTGCCGTTGATTCTGTGTGCTCTGTCCATGTTGATGGTGGCCCTGTTCTGTAAGGAGGGAATCCAAACCAGTAGCTGTTTCTGCAGGAATCCCACTGGGTCGTCTTTTTTAGTCCAATAATGCGAACATTGTTGTATCTTAACCTGTCCTCCATTTTGGCTAGCTTAAACTCAAATTTCTTCTTGTCATCAATGCAGGTTTCTTATCTGCCTGTTGTCTCCCTGCCTCTCAAGCTCTGTCCTGATGTGTTGCAGCAATGCTTACTTTACTGCGTCGTGGACGCTGATTGAAGCACATTTGTTGCTTTTCCAGAACCTTTTTGTGCCTGCAGACATTCCACTAAGTCACAGTGGTAACAAATGAAAATGTAGAATGAGAAAGAATGACCTGGTTTTTATTGTTAAATGCATAGGAGGATGCGGAGCCTCAGCTCTGAGCGACCCTTGCAAACACCGGTCACGTGATCTCTTCTATAATTTAGAAGTGACATGTTTAAGGACTTCAGGATGAACAGAAACAGCAATGTTCAGTATAGTACGTCTCCGGGCTGCTTTCTCATTTGAGCCTTGATGTGGCATGGCTGCTCAAGGGCTTTTAGTTTTAACCTTTGAAAAACACTTTTGAACCCTTTAAATATCAAAAACTTCCAACAGTTGGAACACAAAACGTTTTAGCATTGTGAGACTACACAGCGATTTGGACTTTAGGTCAAATTCAGTTTAAAACCTTTTAAAGTCAACTCTGCCTGAACAGTGTAATTTCTTTTAACAAGGTGCCCTTTAAGTAGCATGTCTGCATTAGCTTAAGTTAAGTGTAATGTCTTGTTTGTGTTGTAGTATCTATAGAGATTTGTGGTGTGGTATGGAACCATTGTCCTGTCTTTTATGTATTATGAAACTTATTGCCGTCTGTCTTGGCAAGAAGAGTTACTGTAGCTCAATGGGATTGTTCCTGGTTAAATAAAGGTTAAATAAAAATAAAATTAATCTGTAATAAGTCCAAACATTCTTCTCTTCATTGCCGACATGCTGGAAGTCGGCCATGTTTAATTGGATGCTCTCCAGTATTGTTGTTGGTAGATTAACATTATATTTTCCTACTTTGGGGACTTTTCATTTAATATCTTTGTCTGACATTTTCTATCCCTGTTTGTATTTTCTGTGACTGCATGTGGTTTTAAATCTGTTGGAGTTTCTTCAGACTAAAGCAAAGACACTGATGATGTCATCCAAAGGAATCATAAAGGACAGCAACCTGTTCCAGAGGACACTAAAGAATGACGGAGCAGCAGGAAACAGAGCAGCTCAAATAGCAAACAGCTGATTTATTCATCTGACTCGTAGAATAACGCCAATGATTGACTTGTTTTAAATGTCTGGGAATGTGGAACAGCTCCATGCTGACTACCTGAAATAAAAAACAGGCCACATGCTGATTATTGGGGACTTGATTTGATGGATTATTCGTCCTGTTGTGTCTCTGTTTAAACTCCTAATTTAAAGGTAAAGTCAGCGTCCACTAAAGGTTGTGTTGTTGCTGCTGACAGACTCAGATCATTATTTTAAGTGTGTGACAACATTATGGGATGGATCCCTACAGAGATAGACCTTTTAGTTAAAGAGGAACATCCTTTTAGTTTAGATCCTTTAGTTTCCAACCAGACCAGAGTGGTGATTGTAGGAACAGTGGAAAGATGAACCAAGATGCTTGTCATATTTTGTTTTTTCTATTGACTATAGTTGTGTTTGTTATTAACAGAAATCAACCTGTCAACATTTCTATTTGTCATAAAGTTCCAACGTTAAGTTTTTTACCGCCAGTTCAAAATGGAACTGAACACGGAGGAGGATTCCTCCCTAACGGCCGCTCTGCTCTGCTCCGTGCCCCCGCTGTCCGGTAATAGTTAAAGCAGATAAAAACCTAAACAACACTCAAAAGCTTCAAGATAAAACTTACTTAAGAAGCTTCTTCATTCACGTTCAAGAGAAGGCCTATTTCCAGCCAGATTACGACTTGATTCATGAAATCCCTGTTATTGATATGTAGTCAGTCCCATATGGTGTAGCGGTTAGGATTCCTGGTTTTCACCCAGGTGGCCCGGGTTCAACTCCCGGTATGGGAATTGGTATTTAGCTGGTTAAGGTCTTTAGAAAGATCTGTACGATCTCTGACATTGGTCCTGTATTGAATCAGAGCTGTAGTTATGTACATTCCCAACACGGTTAGACTTTGCTGTAATTTCTACAGTTACTTACCGTAAAATACGATAACTTTCTTTTCTGGTTCACTACTGTAATATGCATTGCATTATGGGTAGTAACATTTAATTTACATTTATTTACTGTATTTTTTGAATTTGCTGTAGTCTGCTGTAAAACAACAGCAGTAGTGCTACTGTAGGTGAATAAAATTGTTAGTTCATGTTATAGAAGCATAGAAATAAGATGGAAAAATAAAACATCTCTATAAAATTAAACTATTTCATTTTATAGAAATATTTTACATTTTCTTTATTATGCTTTTAGCAGTGGAGGTCATTTAAAAATGTGAAATGCTTTTCAGCAGTGTAAATAACTTATTGAGAGTTGTAGAGACGAACAACCTGTAATTTTCTAATGTTAAACTCAGATAAAACTGAAGTTATTGCTCTGGGGCCAAAGCACCTCCGTGAAGCATTATCCAAAGAGATAGTTAATCTGGATGGCACCACCCTGACCTCCAGCACCACTGTGAGGAATCGTTTCACCTACGTAAAAATGCAAAATAAATTTTTGTTTAAATATTAAATGCATTTCTTTTCACTTTTATGGGTGTTACGACAGGTATCAGCATTGCAGTTACCATTTTAAACTTGACATGCCATTAAACTTACTTTTCAGCCGCTAGATACATTTCACTCAAGACACTTGCAGCAACAGATACCTGGCCAAACATTGACAAACTGGAAAAAGACTTGATGCTAATACAAAGCATAGCAATTAGCAGAAGATGGTTTTGATACATCGACCTCTGGGTTATGGGCCCAGCACGCTTCCGCTGCGCCACTCTGCTCTGCTGTTCACACTTAGGGGAAGGAAAATTTTGGGATTTACATTTTGAGGGACAGTGGCAACAAAAGGGTTACGGGTTGCAAAGTTAAACATTTGGTAGACCTTGCAACTATCATTTATGTGAGCTTCCTGCTTACCTCGAAGAGTCTTGAAGGAGTCTACTGAAGCAATAATGAACAAATACCTTGTTAAAAAATGTTATCAACACCCTTCACTCTTTGCAATTTTTCTCTGATATTGTTTATTTTAGAAAATTGTAACCAGCATTAAGTGAGGAGTTTTAGGTATGTGTGAATATGGGCCGAGTATTTACCCCGGCTGAACTTGTGAACATCTTCTTTGGCATATTCACAGTCTGATCAAGTCCAGGTGCTGGAAAATCTGTGATTCACGTTTTGAGGGAATGGGATCTGCATGTGCTTTCTTACCAGCAAGTTTCTGGAGGGTCAAATGGCATCTTTGATGGCGGCAAGGGTGAGACACTGATTTGCAAAGTCACATGCTGCTATCTGTTTCTTTGGCCTCGCCCCATATAGCACTAGCTGTGCTGTGAGGACCTCCCTTGCTGGTAAGTATAGGAATTGCAAGGAGCCGGCCGTTGCCCACAGGTCTACGGCAGAGCGGCCCTCCTGGAGCAAATGCCTCAAAACCAGCCTCCGCACTGGACTCTCAGGATCCCACTCCGGCACAACTGAAATGAGATGTGTGTTACTCAAGGTGAAAACGTTTTAAAAAGGTCTGGATAAAAGCATAGGTTGGTGGCAGGATTAAAGACCCAGGTACTTTAAGATCAGAGGGTAAGATCTTCAATCTTCTGAGGTATGATCCCATCCAGAACCGTGTCATGGCTGCATTTCTGGATGGGGCCGTGGCTGCTATTATGTGTATAGTTATGTGTATAAATCTGCTCTCTAAAAACAATAATAGGTCCTGCACTCCTTTCCCTCCTTTCTCCTTTGGCTTCTTCGTCACTCTTCTTTTGCACTCGTTCCCACTTGGACCCCCACAGGAAATAACAAATGGCTCGTTCCAGGTCTAAAATGTCTTTTCTGGGTGGGATACTCGTCGATATATCTGCAAGTTCATGTGAATGTGTTTGCAAAATCTATTGCGATAACAAATAGCTACATTTATGTAAAGTAATCGACAGGTTTTATGCCTGTGTGAGTAGGGAGGGAAATGTAATGCATACCCCTACGTTTTATCATCTTCTAATATTATCATGAAACAAGGAAGCGGTATAGAGACCTAGTAAACAAAAAGTGAGAAAAACAGCAGTGAGAGAAACAAATCAAGGGACTGAAGAGCAGGAAGAGGGAGAGCCAGAGGAGTTCTGGGAGTTTGGAGAGAGGGCATGTGATGAAATTGAGGGCTCTGACACAGAGAGGGATATTCCAGAGGGTGAGGAAGATGAAGAAGAGGGTGAGGAGGATGAAGAAGCGGGTGAAGAGCATGAAGAAGAGAGTGAGAAGAAGAAAACATAAATGGGACAGAGAGAGGAACAGCCAGAGGGACAGCAAGTGGATCCATGTGGATCAAGTACTGCACCATCAGGTTTGTGATGAAGAAGATTCTTTCTATTTTCAAAGCAGTGCAATTACACTTTCATTGTAGGTCTGCTGTGTGTCCTTAAAATGGTGCTTTCTGCTGTAAAAATCTTTTTTTGTGTCAATACAGCTCTGTCTCTTTTTTTTAAAAGTACATGCTTGGCCAAAAAGAGAAATTTAAAAAATTGTCTAATGGAAATTGATCTCAATGCCTTAATTTAATAAAAAGGAAAAATTTAACCTTTAAGGACACCTATTGTATTGCCCAGTGATGGAGGTATAGTGGTGACCATAGCTACCTTCCAAGCAGTTGACCTGGGTTTGATTCCCAGCCATTGCAGTAGTTTTCTTTGTTTGGTTACTTGCTTTATTTGTCAAGAAGTAACCAGAAAGGTTACTTGCCCAACCCGATTTGATAAACTGTTTGATCTCTGTTATGGTAAAAATAAGGGCGCATATCAATCAATCAAGCTGCCTCCACGAGGATCCACAGACACAGGCAGTGCACTATGATTTGCACTTTGCCCGTGTCTGGTCACTACTACGAACTAATATAAAAGTTTATGAACATTTGTGCAAACATGTATAGCACTGCATTTCAGGTTGTAGAAATCCATTGGGGTCTCCCTGCGCAGGTTCAAATCCTGCCGACAATGAGAGGCATACTTTAAGAGTGGTAGCAAAACCAATGACACAATTTGGTAAATCACAGGTTATCCAATTGCGGATGTACCTTCGTGAGCAATATTGTGTTATCTCATAGGTACTGGAAGCCACCAGTCTCAACCAAGGTGTTTCTTCTCAGTCTGTGTTACAAGATTTTTAGTGAACGTTGTATAGCAATCATGCAATCATTTTGCCCAGGTTTCATTTCCAGCCATTTACAGGTTTTAAAGCCATACACAACATATTTCAATTTCCTTGCAATAGTCATCCAAAAGGATTAATAAAAATAAGTAAGTTTATCTCAGAAAAAAGTCTATAAAATCTGAAAATCTTCAGGGGATGTAGCTCAGTGGTAGAGCTCATGCTTTCCATGTATGAGGACCTGGCATCTCCAGCAGGTATTATGGTAGAGTCTTTAAAAGAGCTGCAACAGATATTACCTCCTGTGGCAATCTGACTGGTAGACAGCACAACAAGCACTTTAAACGTACATGTTTCTATTTACAGTACTTATTAACTGTAGTGTAATGTATATTGTTTTATGCTCCAGTTTTAATGGGTGTTACATATTTTTTGGGCATTTTTTGGCCTTTATTTGACAGGACAGCTTAAGTTGTGAAGGGGAGAGAGAGGGGGAGTGACATGCAGCAAAGGGCCGCAGGCTGGATTCGAACCCGGGCCGGCTGCGTCGAGGAGTAAACCTCTATACACGGGCATCCGCACAGACCACTGCGCTATCTGGATGCCCAGGCTATCAACGTTTTGAGCGAAAAAGAATACCACAGCTTAAGTCCTTGGTAAGGTGAAAGCTTTATTGTGGAGTATCTTCTCTAATATTACCGGGTACGCAATAGCTATTCAACTTTAGAAGGTATTGTTGATCTCAGAAACAACGATAGACAGTTACAACATCTTATCACAACGCCCATGTTTGTGTTTCTTCAAAGTTTGCAAAAACATTCATCTGAACTCGCAAATCAATTAATGAGATTTTGGAGGTCAACGGTTCAATGTCAAGGTGACTGTGTCCTCATGTCTGGCCATCCGATTCTTGTGAATGCAATATCTCTGAACGCCTAGAGGGAAGCACTTTAAATTTGGCATACATAACCACTAGGCCTCGGCAATGGCCTCCTAAGCCAGGGATTGTGGGTTCAAGTCCCATCTGGGGTGAATTTCAGCAGAGTGGCACAATGGAGCCAAAGGTTGATGGATTGAAACCATCCTCTGCTAACTCTGATTTCCATGGTGAGATGATATAACTGCTGGAAAAGTCGTTGACAGCCCATGAAAAGTGGCAAGTCATGTTCTGGCAGATAAAAAAGTTGACATCCACTGACCTGTCAGGATCCTGTAGTAATGCTGACTTTCCAGGGATGTGATTGGGCTGTTTACAGGTTTTGATCATATCCATCGGTTGCATGGATGGGACATCAATACCCCGGTTCTATCACCTGATCGCTGTCTTGTCTTTGTCGTTCAACGACTATTTGGGCTCACACCTTAACACACCCGAAGCATCTCAGCCTAAAATCACGCTGCACCTCAAAGAACTCTCAAGCACTCCCAGCTGTGCTTTTGCAGAAGAGCGCCTTGTTTTCTTTTAGCTTGGGAAAAGGCTTTAGCTTATGACAAGGTAAACAGATTGCACCATAGTGCTACTCATTAGTGTGTCCACTTCAGTTATGTATTGAAGCACATCCTTAGAGCGAATGGCCCTCATTTATTAACCTAACGTACGACAGGCTTCACGTGAGATTCATGAAACGTTTGTATCACACCAATCAGAGCGTAAGAATGATCGTATATTGATAAATGCAGCGGCTAGAAACGATTGTAATTTAAATATCACGCCCCAATATATTCTCAGTTTTGAGGCCTCGCCTCTATTATTTATGACATTGCCAGACATAATCCGGCTAAGAAGCGGCACTTTTCAGAGGTGGGGATTTAAAGCCTGACATCCCAGGTGCTCTGGTGCAGCCAGATACCACCAGGCCCAGGGGAATATGCCGCCTAAGAAAAATGCAATCCTACCCAATGAGAAGAATAAACATTGTGAAAATAACGAAAATATGAATACATTAAACATATACGGGCATTGAACATATTGCTGCAGTCTCAGTCTTTGGATGGTATAGGTAGCGCCCCGTCAGACATGTCATTTAATTTACTATATAATCATTTTTGAGACAGGTCCTACTGAAGATCTGTTGGATCAGTCAGGATGGCCGAGCGGTCTAAGGCGCTGCGTTCAGGTTGCAGTCTCCACTGGAGGCGTGGGTTCAAGTCCCACTTCTGACAACTAGTATTTTCATTTGGAACTAATGTATAAGAGTTGATATGGGGAATAAAGAACTTAGCAGTTCTTTGTATTTAAGAGGACATGAATGTGCATGAGAAACGCAATTCCAAGTGCAGCGTTTTGTGAGCATCTTTATTGTCAACACATGTAAAGTTCCTTAGGGGCCCGTAGTGGATGAAATGGTAAAACATTTGGCGCTGGATGCATAGAATTCCTGCCATATTGAGCGACAAAGTTTGGGTGTCCTGAAAAAAGGGTCTTGAACTCTATCTCGCCGACCTTTTTTTTACTGTTTCTTGTTATGTCATGGCAAGAAGTATTATGCTTTTGAGTCGTTTGTCCATCTCTACATCAGAATCAGAAATAAAAAAAAACATCAGACATATGGAGTCTCTGTGGCGCAATAGGTCAGCGCAGTCGGCTGTTAACCGAAAGGACGGTGGTTCAAGTCCACCCAGGGATGTTTGTTGCTTAAATAATCTGGAGTGAGCCAACTCTGGGATTTATTCTTCTTCAGGAGACTATAGAGCAGCCCAAAGATAACCCACGTGGCCATATGTCTATCAGAAGATACAGTTCTGGAAACCATGTACATATTAATCTTTACAGTCATCAGAGATGGGAAGTAACGAAGTACAAATACTTCAATAACAAAATAACGAAGTACAAACACTTCATTACTGTACTCAAGTAGATTTTTCTTTTTTTTACTCTTTTCTTTTTTGGCGACTTTTTACTTTTACTCCTTACATTTTACCACAATATCGGTACTTTCTACTCCCTACATTTTACAAAATTGGCTTGTTACTTTAGTTTTGTACTAAAGGTTGTCTATCAGGTGTGATTTGGAGTCCATGTCGGAGAATAGCGCGGACACGCACCTCACACCACGAGCAGGCGCGCACGGCACACGGAGACAAAAGTGAGAGAAAAGAAAAAGAGACTAGCTGTCTGGAGGATAACCAGCTGAGATCGTGTGTGCTTCTTTGAGAACTGTAAGTCATAGAACTGATGTTGTCAGTTCATGTAAGCCTGTTGTTGTATTACACCTGTTACCTAGGTTACACCTGGCTGATGATTCGATATAATAGCGATTGTTGAACGTCCTTGCTCATTAAGATAATGTAATTAGTAGTTGGTTTATTGTTATTATTTACTAGCATATATGATTCCTATACATTGTGTATGGTAGCCTTTACAATGTTGTTTATTTCATTTATTACCACACACACATTCATAGCAGAGCTGCCCCCCCCCCCCCCATGTTTATACTGATGATTGATTGTAATAAATCAACAGAGAGAAGTTGTCTCCGTCTGTGTTTTAACAGACACACCTGGGCCGAAGTTGGAAACCAGAATCAGCTTTAAATCCAGTTCTAATCTAGTCCTCACTAAATTTCAAATAATTTCCCTGGAGTTACCATTACAAAATTTAATCTAATTAAATTGGAACATACACAGACTTCTCACAAAATCACACTTGAATTCATATCTTGCTACTCGGTCAGAATCTTATTAACCTGGAGTCCCAGTCTCTGTCAATATAAATAGGCTATATGTTTATAAATGTTTTAGGCCTATTGGCAGACCGCCATTTAAAATGTAGGCAATGGCATATAAAGAATAAAGAATAAAGAGTCTTTTCTCCATGTCTACTGTAGTTTCTCAGTGTGCTCTCTAGTAACATGTGTCTGGTCCAGGGAGCTTTGTCATTGATAAGGCTACTTTTACTTTTATATTTTAAGTATATTGCTAAGCCTGTACAGATGGAGGAGAGATGAAATGTGTCAGTAATATAGGAGATTGTTGGCTGGAAGTATGGAGATACTAATATGCATTACTTAAAAGGGGAAAACTAACAACATTCTATGGTCATGTAAGTATGTGTTTTCCAATAAAAAGATTGACTTGAGAATAATTACTTGGTCTATAAGTGATGTTCAGAGGCCCGACATGGCCCTTCTATGTTCATGTTAGTATGTGTTTTCCAATCAAAATTTGACTCGAGAATAATTAATTAGTCTATAAATGATGCTCAGAGGCCCCACATGGCCCTCACCTTGTTCGCAATAGGTCAGCGCAGTCGGCTGTTAACCGAAAGGATGGTGGTTCAAGTCCACCCAGGGACGTTTGTTGCTTAAATAACCTGGAGTAAGCCAACTCTAGGGTTTATCATTCTGCAAGATAACCCAAGTGGCCTTACCTATATCTGAAGGTACAGTTCTGAAAACCTTGTACTGTACATATTAATCTTTACTGTCATTGGTATGCAGGTCACTTAATGTAATACAAGCAAATACATAAGGCCAGACAGAGACAAAAAGTGAGAGAAAAGAAAAAGAGATTAGCTGTCAATAGGATAACCAGTTGAGATTGTGTGCGTCTTTGAGAACTGTAAGTCATATAACTGATGTTGTCAATTCATTTAAACTAATGAGGAAGAATTTGACAAATCAAAATCAAGTCCAGGAACTTATTCTTTCAAACATCACACCTGAGTCTCTCAAGTCCTGACCATTCCCTGACCGGGAATCGAACCCGGGCCGCGGCAGTGAGAGGGCCGAATCCTAGCCACTAGACCATCAGGGAGTCACATCTTTCAAATTTATCTTTGCAGATGTGAGTTTTCTTTTCATTTACTGGAATGACTCATATTGTTTTAGGCGAGGAATGGCGCCTGGCTAGAGCTTCAGAAGGAAGGCCATGACAGATTACACATCTGTCACATAGTCAGTTTGTATTCTTAAATACCAAGTCTCTTGTTGTTCCTTGACTAGTTGGCCACCCCTGCTTTGCATCGCTCCAGGTATGTAGAATAAAAATCTGTTATGCACCTTTGCGTTGCGCTAAAATGTCAAAATTTGGACCTGAATCCAACAATAACATTACTGGACTCTCACATACATTGGTTTTCAGTTAAAAATGTTGGTTAGGGGTTTAGTAACTGCTTGAAAAAATGAAAAGAATTGTTATTGAGATAGAGGCAGATGAAGTGTTTATGACCCATCAATGATGACAAAAGGATACATCCACTGTCGGGGTCTGATTTAAAGGAAATGGTACTCTTTAAAACGTTAAACTAATGAGGAAGAATTTGACAAATCAACCAAAAACTTGCTCTTTTAAATCTGTGTCTGTCAAGTCCTGACCATTCCCTGACCGGGAACTGAACCCCGGCCACGGCGGTGAGGGCGCCGAATCCTAGCTATTAGACCATCAGGGAGTTACATTTATCTAATTTAATTTAACATATTGTTGGTTATATTGTTTTAGGCAAGAAATGGCGCATGGTTAGAGATTTAGAAGGCAGTGGTGCAAAATGCAAAACTGCCTGTTTCGATTTAATTACATGGTAATAATACAAAACAGAGTGTAGTGATTACTTGGAAATGCTTCCGGTAGTTTCTGAAATAAAACCATGAATCAGTGGTGGAAAATGCAAAACTGCCTGTTTCAATTTTATTACATGGTAATATTAGAATAACAGAGGTGCAGAGATTAGAGGTGCAGAGATTACCTGGAAATACTTACCATGAAATATGTCTTGTCCTTCACGTACGTAACGCTGTGCAATCTGACCAGCAGCTAAACACCTTCCACCATCAAGCACTGGCGACCGGGATCCTTGTAACACGTTTATTTGAGTAACAAAGGGTGAAACTGGGAGAAAACACAATGACCAGTTACTTAGATAGTAATGAGTCACATATATTAAACAAAGATAATTGTAAAAACAATATAACTACACAACAGGCTAGCAAAAATGTAAGATGAAATAAAGAAACACGTAATGTATTGTTATACAGTGTACGTAGTATAACCTATGTTGGGTATCTAAATAAACTAAGATATACTTACATGTGGCATTACCCAAGATAAAAGTGGCAAACTATCTTACTGAAGTATACCGTCAGTTAGGGCTGAACAATATTGTGTTTTAGCATTGACATCGCGATGTGCGCATGCGCGAAAGTCACATTGCAGGACGTTACGATGTTGACGTTAATACTTTTTTGCTGCTTGATAGAAAAGTAACCTTTCACTGTTTCTCCTTTACATGATTATTACCATCTGACCATTCCCCTTAAGACAGGTAGCCATGTGGGAACGTGTGTATGTGACGTTAGTCCGACGGGGTTTGTTATGGGAAGTGAGGCTCTTCGTGTGTAGAAAGTAGCCTACCGTTGGCAACAGCTGCCTCAGACACAGTGATGTCATAGTATTTGATGGGTAGTGAGTGACGCTACAGTAGTTGGGGTTTTATGTTCTCCTCAAATACAAACTAAACCCCCTGATTAATGCAACATAATCACAACGTCTCCGGCCATTTCCCACCGCAGAAAGCTGCTATCAGCCAAGCTAAAGCTAATATAGTTAGCTTAAAGAACAAGCAGAAAGCTGCTACCAGCCAGGCTAAAGCTAAAATAGTTAGCTTAAGAACACAGCAGAAAGCTGCTACCAGCCGTCTAAAGCTAATATAGTTAGCTTAAAGAAACAAGCAGAAAGCTGCTACCAGCCAGGCTAAAGCTAAAATAGTTAGCTTAAAGAAACAAGCAGAAAGGCGCCAGCCAGGCTAAAGCTAAAATAGTTAGCTTAAAGAAACAAGCAGAAAGCTGCTACCAGCCGGTCTAAAGCTAATATAGTTAGCTTAAAGAACAAGCAGAAAGCTGCTACCAGCCAGGCTAAAGCTAATATAGTAGCTTAAAGAAACAAGCAGAAAGCTGCTACCAGCCGGTCTAAAGCTAAAATAGTTAGCTTAAAGAAACAAGCAGAAAGCTGCTACCAGCCAGGCTAAAGCTAATACAACTAGCCCAAAGAAACAAGAGGCATGCAGGTCTGGTCAGTTTATCAAACTGACGAGCTGGCCTCGCTAGTCGACCACAACCTGAAATTTAGAGGAAGCAACATGCAGTCACTGTCATTCACGTTAACCTGGATTGATTATTATATGAATACAATGGTGTCATGCTAGTCAACCAGAGTATTTCTACCTGATGTCCCTCTCCAAAATCACTTCAGAAGAGCAATGTTAGTCACAGCGCTTACTTGCTTTGGTGTTTGTAAAGCAATAAAGTTCAACAAAGAATATGAAGGTAAATATGGTGCAAATGTGAGAGCGCGTAGATGTGATGTGAGCACTTAGAGAATATGATTTGAGAGCTTGTAGAAAAAAATTCTGTACTTCATTTTTTTTTTCACTTCAGTCACTTTTCCACAGCGGCGAGTCTGCACCCTCGACTTTTGCAACACTTCTTGCGATACATTTGGTGCAAAACTAAGTTGTACCTGTGGACTTAGTCTGTGGAGCTCTGAGCCAACAGGATGGGGGGGAGGGGGCAGCAGGGTTTTTATCCTCAGATGAGGGACAACTCTGTCCGGCTTATTTATGTAGCATGAAAGCTAGCATAAGCTTAATAGCATCTAGCCCGCTTCTAAATACTGTAAATACCTTTAATTATCTCAACACTTTTTAACAGTTAAACTGAAACACTGGAGCTCCAGGTGCTGCAGACGCAGACGGTCCGCCGTCAGTGGGGCTCGGCCAGCGGGGAAACATCGCTAGAAAGCTCCGCTGCCGACCTCAACGGGATCTGATCTCCAGCGAGACATGGAAAGCTCCAGACCCGATAGCAGCGGCGCAACCCCCGGGAGCCCACCGCCAGTGTTGGTGGAATAGCAAGCTAGCGTTAGCAAACTAACCAACCAGCCTGCTTAAAAAAAATAAAAATGTAATTTAAAAGGCACGCATTATACCCATTGATGGCGGTCCGTCCGTGGCTGCAAGACCTGGAGCTCACCGCCAGTGTTTCAGTTTGACTGTTTAAAGTGTTAGGATAATTAAAATGTATTTATTTATAAGCGGTGTTAGTTTGCTAACGCTAGCTTGCTAATCCACCAACACTAGTGGTGAGCGGGTCTGAAGCTATCCATGTCCGTCAGCAGCTGCAGGACCTGGAGCTCACCGCCAGTGTTTCAGTTTGACTGTTAAAAAGTGTTGAGATAATTAAAAAGTATTTGTTTGGAAGCAGGCTGGCTGCTAGTTAGCTAACGCTAGCTTCCATGCTACATAAATAAGCCGGACAGAGTTGTCCCTCACAGAAAAAAACACAGGTAAAATTAAAAAACACTGCATAAGCTTTGCTACTGTGTGTTTATTTAAATATAGGTACACCTACATGTAGGGTGACGAGATTGCAATATAAGCCTGTATATTAATATTAGGACTATCCATATGTCAAGGGTGTATATTAGGCGGTGCAGTACAGCCCGATCCAGCAGAGGAGAGTTCTAGCCCAACCAGGCTCCTCTCTTTACATTGTAAGCCTCACTGGGTGTCCAAACTAAAATGATAAGAGGCAACTTGGTAGACTCCTTACTGATGTTTATATCTGTACTCACAATGCCCTTTTTTTTTAAAAACACCAGCCAATCACAAGTCTTACATGTGAATAATCAATGTGTGAGTAATCAGGGAGCTCAAATAAAAGATAGTTGCAAGGTCTACCAAATGTTTAACTTTACTACCCGTAAGCTGTTGGAACCTTGGTTGCCACAGGGTCCCAAATCTCCCCTCAAAATGTCAATCACAGACACTGAAGCGTGCTGGGCCCATAACCCAGAGGTTGAGGGATTGAAACCATCCTCTTCTAATTCCTGTGCTTTGTATCAGTATCAAGTCTATTTCCAGTCTGTTGATGTTTAACAAAGCATCTGATGTTGCAAGTGTCTGAAGTGAAATGTCTCCACCTGCTGAAGAGTAAACTTAATGGCATGTTGAGATTATTTCATCCATAAAAAAGAAACTACAGTGCTCATACTTTTATTCCCGCTGTAACACCCATAAAAACTGGAGTGTAATACAGTAAATATACTACACTACAGGTAATAAATACTGTAAATAGAAACTGTAAAACATGTACGTTTAAAGTGCCTTCTACCAGTCAGATTATCACAGGAGGTAATATCTTCTGCAGCTCTTTTAAAGACTCTACCATAATACCTGCTGGAGATGCCAGGTCCTCATACATGTAAAGCATGAGCTCTACCACTAAGCTACATCCCCTGAAGATTTTGAAATTCTTTTGACTTTTTTCTGAGATAGACTTAGACTTATCTTTATTAATCCTTTTGGGATGACTCCCGCAAGGAAATTGAAATATGCGGTGGCTTGAAATCAAACCTGGGCAAAATGCTTGCACTGCTACGATATAAATCATAGTTGAAAAGTAACACACCCGTTGCCTTTCTGCTGGACAATACAACGTTCACTGCAAATCTTGTAACACAGATTGATAAGAAATACATTGGTGGAGACTGGTTGCTTCCAGTATACTCTGATGTGTCATTGGTTTGGTACCACTCTTAAAAAACAGCGCTCGTTGTCGGCAGGATTCGAACCTGCGCGGGGAGACCCCAATGGATTTCTAGTCCATCGCCTTAACCACTCGGCCACAACAACATGATGGGCCCTGCTAGGACTGTTTGCAGAAATGTTCATGTAGCACCTCAACACACCATATAATGCCTAAGCTGCACTTGCAAAATAGCAGGGTGTTCATATACTTATTTTCGTCACTGTAAGATTCCTATACATTGTGTATGGTAGCCTTTACAATGTTATTTATTTATTTTATTACCACACACACAGCCTTAGCAGAGCTAACCCCCCCCCATCTTTATCCTGATGCTTGATTGTAATAAAGCATCAACAGAGAGAAGTTGTCTCCGTTGGTGTTTTAACAGACACACCTGGGCCAAATTGAAAACCAGATTCAGCTTTAAATCTTTTTAAATCCTAATCTAGTCCTCATTAAGTTTCAAATAATTTCACAGGAGTTAGTTATTATTTTTGATCATCAATACCAAATTGAATCTAATTGGATGGGAACATACACAGACTTCTCACAAAATCCCACTTGAATTCATGTCTTGCTACTCGGTCAGAATCTTATTAACCTGGAGTCCCAGTCTCTGTCACAAGAAATAAGCTATATGTTTATATATGTTTTAGACCTATTGGCAGACAGACATTTAAAATGTAGGCAATGGCAAATAAAGAATAAAGAATAAAGAGCCTTTTGCTGTCTGCGCTCAGCTTCAAACAACAATGTTAAAAACAACAGACAAAGCCAGAAATCTTGGTGTAGTCATGGACTCAGACCTGAACTTTACCAGCCACATTAAGACAATAACAAAGTCAGCCTACTATCACCTTAAGAATATATCAAGGGTTAAAGGACTTATGTGTCAACAGGATTTGGAAAAACTTGTCCATGCTTTATCTTCAGTAGACTTGACTACTGTAACGGGGTCTTTACAGGTCTCCCTAAAAAATCAATCAGACAGCTGCAGCTGATTCAGAACGCTGCTGCTCAGGTCCTCACTAAGACCAAGAGACTGGATCACATCACTCCAGTTCTGAAGTCTTTACACTGGCTTCCTGTGTCTCAAAGAATTGATTTCAAAGTACTCTTGCTAGTTTATAAATCACTTAACGGTTTAGGTCCAAAATATTTCTGATCTGCTACTACACTATGACCCCCCCAGACCTCTCAGGTCATCTGGGACAGGTCTACTTTCTGTCCCCAGAGTCAGAACTAAACAGGGTGAAGCAGCTTTCAGTTTCTATGCTCCTCATATCTGGAATAAACTCCCAGAAACCTGCAGATCCGCTGCTACTCTCAGTTCTTTTAAATCAAGGCTGAAGACCTTCCTTTTTGATGCTGCCTTTCTTTAAATGACTGCTCATTTCTTTAAATTTCTTATGCTGCACTGTAACTTTTATTCTTGTGTTTTATGTGTCTATTTTTTTTAACTGTCTATTCATGTGTTTTACCGGTTTTTAATGCTTATGATTTTTAACTGTTTTTACTAGTGTTTTATCTGTTTAACTGATTTTGTGTAAAGCACTTTGAATTGCCCTGTTGCTGAAATATGCTATACAAATAAAGCTGCCTTGCCTTTTCTCAATGTCCACTGAAGTTTCTCAGCGTGCTCTCTAGTAACATCAGCAAGGCTACTTTTACTTTCATACTTTAAGTAAATTTCCAAGCCTGTACTTTGTTACTTGTATTTGAGTAAAGAAGTTAAATCAGTACTTCTACTTTTACCAGAGTATTTGTTAACACAATTAAGTCTACTTCTACTTGAGTACGGGAAGTGAGTACTTTGAACACGTAACTTCATCCGTCTTTGCTGTTGCATTGCGTTAACAAATAACTACGTTTGTGTAAAGTAATCGACAGGCTTTATGCCCAGGTTGAGTAGGGAGGGAAATGTAATGCATACCCCTACGTTTTTTCTTCTTCTAATATTTATCATGAAACGAGGAAGCGGTATAGAGCCCTAGTAAACAAAAAGTGAGAAAAACAGCAGTGAGAGAAACAAATCAAGGGACTGGAGAGCAGGAAGAGGGAGAGCCAGAGGAGTTCTGGGAGTTTGGAGAGAGGGCGTGTGATGAAAGTGAGGGCTCTGACACAGAGAGGGATATTCCAGAGGGTGAGGAAGATGAAGAAGAGGGTGAGGAGAATGAAGAAGAGAGTGAGGAGAAGAAAACATAAATGGGACAGAGAGAGGAACAGCCAGAGGGACAGCAAGTGGATCCATGTGGATCAAGTACTGCACCGTCAGGTTTGTGATGAAGAAGGTTCTTACTATTTTCAAAGCAGTTCAATTACAATTTCGTTGTAGGTCTGCTGTGTGTCCTTAAAATGGGGCTTTCTGCTGTCAAATTCTTTTTTTTGTTTGAATATGGCTCTGTTTCTTTTTTTTCTTGGCCTACATTTTGAAATGCATGCAGGTACACATGCATACAGTGGTACTATAACAGATTGCCACCCTGGTGACTTTCTTCCATGTCTCCATGTCTTCATATATTTGGGCTGACAGTTGAGAAACCTTCCCTTGTTAACTATGACATGGATGACTGAGAACCTACTGTATCGTGACATGTTTAATTTACTATATTATAATTTTTGAGACAGGTCCTACAAAGTATTAGTTGGATCAGTCAGGATGGCCGAGCGGTCCAAGGCGCTGCGTTCAGGTCGCAGTCTCCACTGGAGGCGTGGGTTCAAATCCCACTTCTGACATCTACTGTTTTTCTGAGACATGATATTGGGAATAAAGCAGTTCTATGTATTTAAGAGGACATGAATGTGCGCAAGAAGCTCAATGGCCACTACAGGGTTTTGTGGGCATCTTTATTGTCAACAGATGTAAAGTTACCATGTGTTTGTACACAGTAGACATATCTACTGCTGTCTTCACTGTCTGTGGCAAGTCCTTTAAAACCTGTTCTTGACTTGCTTTTTCCCACATCCTCTGAACGCTTAGCTAACTAACTGACTTAAGTTGGCCAATAATTGTTGTGATTGTTGTGTGCCTTTAATACCACACATGTGGATATTATGAAAGAAACTGCCTAGCAAACCCTTGCAACACTTTGAAAGGTTCCATGGTGTAATGGTTAGCACTCTGCACTGTAAATCAAGCGATTTAAGTTCAAATCTCAATAGAACCTGTTTTTATGCCACAGTATAGGTGAAAAAGATCAACCTTTCAACTTTTCACATCTAGTTTAAAGTAAGCTAACAGGTTTTGTCCTTGGTCATTTAGACTGTAAACAGTATGTTGGTGGGGGCATGTTGAGGAGTCACCTGGTTGTTAATGTAATCGGAAGGAGCTCCAATTTGACAGTATTGACTGGAAGTGATAAGCTTTGAGTAACATGGGGGATACACACTTTGCATTCAGTCTCGTAATCACCACAAAAATTAGGGATCACTGAAATTTGAACTTGTGTTGCTGCAGTCAGAGTATACGGTGCTCATCCTGAATGGGTCAGTATAGTTCATCAGAATTGCTTGTTGAATGGTCTATTAGCTTTGGAACCCCCCTTTCCCCACAGCTTTCAATTGTCAGATATGGGTGGGGAGTGGACTCTGTGTCCAACCCTTTCTGTGTAAAAAAAAACAACTAAAGAAGTCTCTTGGATGAGATTCAAAACTTAGATTAATGCATATACACATCTACTTTCTTTTATATTACTGTATATACACATCAACTTTCTATTTGATTCATCATCACAATTCATTATGACATCAACTTTCTTTTTAATAAATGCATAAACACATCAACTTTCTTTTTCATTAAAAGGACATAACAGCTGCTACTTAGCAGTTCCCAGTAAATTACTACTTCCCAGTCCCAACCCTCGCGGTAATTCTCACTTGGTGTGCCGCTTTCCAAATCCAAGGCCTCACCTATTCCCCCATTGTCACAGGGCCAATATTTTGTCCTTGCTGTTTTTCTGCCATTCAATAGTGCAAATCTTGCTACACTTTTGTATGGCTTTATCTTGTCAAGTATTATAACAACGTTTTGATACCAGGAACCCAACGAGGTTTCACAGATCATTCAGTTTTTGCAACAACTTCTGGCGGTAAAATCTGCCAGCCATGTCTCTTCAGGTCCGTTGACAGTTTGGGCAACGGGCAGCTCCACGTGCATCGTTAATTATTTTACAATTCAGTATGCCAAATTTAAAGTGCTTCCCTCTAGACCAGTGATTTTCAACCTTTTTTGAGCCACGGCACATTTTTTACACTTACAAAATTCTGGGGCATACCACCAACCAAAATGACACTCTAACACAATACATACAATACATATAGTTAATAATATAGTTTCTAAATGTATTTATACTCACTTAGTGTGAAACCTGGGCCTGTTTCGATGAACACAAAATGGATATCCTGGTAAGAATGGTAGAAAGACACACACAAAGCTCTTCCTCAACACCTCTCAGTCTCTCTCTGTTTTTCGTTTTTATCGCAGTCAAGCTTGAGAAGCTCAGCTCACATAGATATGTGGTTGAAAACGGGAGCAATGTCAAAATAGCTTAGTTGGCCAGAATGGGGAACTCCTTGGCAACAGATAACCAAAAACTGTCCAAAGGAAGATCAGCAAAGTTTAGCTTTAAACCACGATCTTGTTTCAGTTCAATGAGTTCCTCTTGCTCCTTTAAAGTCATGTCCTCTCTAAAACACTTCTCATATGTCTTGGGAGTCACACTGTGAAGAAATAATCATCATAACTTATACAGATGATGAAATACATACACTTTTTCAAAGAAAGTCCAGACGCTTTTGCCCTCATGACATTTACTTATAATAATGACATATGTATTGATATTACACCCACAGCAACGCTACACAAACATTTGTTTGTCTAAAACAGTTCTCCTATATGCGAAAATAAACATAATAAACATTATAACTCATACAAAGCACATACTATTTACATTTATTCAAATAAGGCCCAAATACATCCCAAATCTCAAACCAGTGGGGCCATTTTCCTCTATAAAACGGTAGATATCTATCTTGTTCGGCTATACCATCTTTGATCGCATACTAGACTAGTGTGACCATAGTGTGACTGGGAAGATTGACCTATTTAGGACTCCATACTCTTTGTGTGACGTTGTCTCCCATACATGGGCATATTACTTCCTTTTCTTCCGTAAACAGAGGGCAGAACGGAGCCGGGAGCTAGTGGCATAAATGAGCAAAAACGCGATGAATTATGGACATAAAGTGGTTTGGATTTAATGCTCAACGACCCCGAAAAAGGCTGGAAGTTCCAAGCTGGATAGAAAATCACCTGTAGAGGTTAGAAAGACCCGGAAGAGACCTCCGTAACAGCTAACTCGTTAGCTTTTAGCTGCAACTTTTGGTAAGTTTCTATCTTTTATGGTTATTAAATGATTAAGCTATGAATCAGAGGTGCTGTTTTTGCTTGTAGGCGAGTCTCTCGGGTTCAGAGGGTTGGCCATTTAGACTGTAAACAGTATGTTGGTCACCTGGTTGTTAATGTAATAGGAAGGAGCTCGAAATTTGACAGTATTGACTGGAAGTGATAGGCTTTGAGTTACATGGGGGATACACACTTTGCATTCAGTCTTGTAATCACCACACAAATTAGGGATCACTGAAATTTGAACTTGTGTTGCTGCAGTCAGAGTTTACAGTGCTCATCCTGAATGGGCCAGTATAGTGCATCAGAATTGCTTGTTGAATGACCTATTAGCTTTGGATTGTCAGATATGGGAGGGGGAGTGGGCTCTGTGTCCAACCATTTCTGTGTAAAAAAAACACTTAAGAAGTCTCTTGGATGACAGACAAAACATCTGTGGAGGACCTTTTACCAAGTCCATTTGCCCTCAACCTAGCACTTTTAGGGTAATAGCATGGATCAGGAACCAAAATGGACACATCTGGACTCAATCTGGGCATTTTATGGCAAAATTTGACACGTTTAGACCATGAAGACAGTTATCAGTTTATTTCCCATCTGGCAGGGACATTTCTGGATTCAGGTGGACATTGTGGACAGAAACATTAGTGGATCTTGATTCCCACCATAGGATTTGGCCTGCATTGCACATTCCCTTCACATCCCGTGCAATGTATTGCCATTGTCGAGCACATTGCCACCCTGGTGACTTTCTTCCATGTCTCCATGTCTCCATATATTTGGGCTGACAGTTGAGAAACCTTCCCTTGTTAACTATGACATGGATGACGGAGAACCTGCTATATCATGACATGTTTAATATAATATATTATATATATATATATATTATAATATATATATATAATTTTTGAGACAGGTCCTACTGAAAGTCCGATGAATCAGTCAGGATGGCCGAGCGGTCCAAGGCGCTGCGTTCAGGTTGCCGTCTCCACTGAAAGCGTGGGTTCAAATCCCACTTCTGACAACCCCTCTCTTCATCTGGAACTAATGTGAGAGATGTGATACTGGGAATAAAGTACTTAGCAGTTCTTTGTTTTTTAAGGGGAAATAAATGTGCGCAAGAAATGCAATTTCAAGTAAAGTGTTTTGTGAGCATTTTCAACAGATATAAATTCACCATGTGTTTGTACACAGTAGACATATCTACTGCTGTATTCACTGTCTGTGGCAAGTCCTTCAAAACCTGTTCTTGACTTGCTTTTTCCCACATCCTCTGAACGCTTAGCTAACTAAATGACTTAAGTTGGCCAATAATTGTTGTGATTGTTATGTGCCTATCACACATGTGGATATTATGACAGAAACTGCCTAGCAAACCCTTGCAACACTTTTAAAGGTTCCATGGTGTAATGGTTAGCACTCTGGACTCTGAATCCAGCGATCTGAATTCAATACAATCTGAGCTAACCGGCCGGCTTTTTAACTGTTTAAAAAGAACAGATGTCCAGAAACAATTAAGGCCAAATCGAGCTAAATTGGCCAAGTTCTGGATGAGCTGGATGAGTTGTACACTTTGTGTAAAGTGGCGTGTCCAAACAAGAAGATGGAACATGATGGAAAGAGATGTAAGAAAAAATGTAACACACACATACACACACACAAACACACATACAAACACACACACACACACACAAAGACAATTGTACGGCAATGGTCCAAAAAAACCAACGAAAACAACAACAAAGCAACAACTACAACACCTCGAAAGGGCACCAGCTGCTCGTCCACCGACACGTCGGCGCCCGGGTTGTAGAGGTGAGGCAGCTGCCGCGTCCACTCGTCCCACACCTCTCGTACGGCCGCCAGTTTGTCCGAGGCTTGGCGGGCAGCTCTTGACTCGCGGTCGTCGAATCGCAACAGTCTAGAGTACGCGTGAAACTGCTTGATTGGCATTGTGGCGCGGTAAACGCCCGCGAGGAGCAGCAGCCCGAGGTAGGCTTGCAGGTCCGTGACGTCCATCGCTTTCTACTTGCCGGCAGTGGCACATCTCCTTTGACCCTCGAGGTTCGTGGCGGCCACAACCATGTCTTTGATTTGCCGCGTGACAAACAGGCCAAACGCAGACACTATGTCGTGGACGTGTTCCGCGGCGTACTCAGTGGGTCCCGGGCGCTGTAGTAGCAGCGCGGCAGCCGCGTCTGTCGTGTCCTCTTCTTGGTCGGGTTTGTCTTTTTCGGTGGCGTGGCAATGAGGTCTAGGGACACTGGGATGACACGTTTTCGAGGACAATTTTACTTTGCCATCTTTTGACACAAATGTTTCCTCATCCTCCTCTTCCCCTCTTCTTCACTACCCTCTACTTCTTCTTTTTTCTTCTTCTTCTTCGTCGTCTTCTCCTACTTGTACTTCTTTGTCTTCGTCTTCGTCTTCTTCTTCTTCTTCTTCTTCGTCCCTTGCATGTCCACCCTCTTCTTCTTCTTCTTCTTCTTCTTCTACTTCTTCTTCTTGTCCTTCTTCGTCTTGAACTTAAACATCCACTTGGCCTTGGCCATCATCTTTGTCGTCGTCGTCGTATGACGACAACAAGAAGACAAATGTGTCTAAAGTGTATATTGTGTGTGTGTGTGTGTGTGTGTGTAATAAAAATAATTAGTAGGCTAATGTCAAGCCTTTAGTTTTCTTTTTTTAACCTCCCTTTCCACTCGCCTTTGCCTTTCCTGTTTTTACTACAACTACAAGCCACTGGCCAGAATCTCAGGGACTCAAAGGCAGGACGATGGGAGGGTAGCAGAACTAATACGACCGATTGAGTGTACCACGGGTCCCTGGGACCCGAAGGACAATGTCAAGGGTCCCCGTGTCCTGAAGGACAATGCCACGGGTCCTTGGGATCCGCAAGGCCAATGCCACGGGTCCTATGGACCCAAAGGACAATGTCATGGGTCCCGGGGACCCAAAGGACCACGTCAAGGGTCCTTGGGACACAAAGGACAATGCTACGGCTCCCTGGAACCCAAAGTACAACGCCACGGGTCCCGGGGACTCGGAGGACAACACTATGGGTAAAACTGCACGGGTCCCCAGGACACGAAGGACAACAAAAGGGTTAAGAAGCGCCTGGCTAGCTCAGTCGGTAGAGCATGAGACTCTTATTTTCAGGGTCGTGGGTTCGAGCCCCACGTTGGGCGGTGGTGTTTTAGAGAGTGGGAATGCCTGAGTTCTGTACCGTATCAGGTGGCTGTATTGGGGAAGATCGTCTGTCAATCGGAAGATTAGCAGTTCCATCCCAGTGTAAAAATCCCTGTAATTTACCAGACTAAAATGTGCCTGCATTCTACGATCATGGCCTGTGCTGACCTCCTGTTCCTCAGATCAAACTATAGTCTGGTGATAATGCATGTTCAAATTCTAAAACTTCAACCTATTGTTCTAGAAGTGCAGCTTAACATTCTAGAACTGCAGCTTAAGAGAAAGATGATGTGTATTTTCATTAATTCAAAATAAAGTTGATGTGTATATGCATTAATCAAAAAGAAAGTTGATGTGTATATGCATTAGTAAGTAGACCTTGTGGCGTGTATGTGTGTGTCTGTGTGTGTTGTGGGGCTGCTAAATGTCAAGGGCTGGGAGGAGATGGATGCAGAACAACGTGGTAGTACACTGTGTGTGTGAGTGAGAGAGAGAGACAAATATAAAAAGCTTCAAGTAGACTCTAATAATATAATCATATTGTTTCTTCCACTTATTAAAATATCTGACTTTATTGCCACTATCTGTTTCTGCTTCTTTTTGATTTTGATTTGAGCACTAAGCACCTCTCTCCTCCTTCTCTCCATCTGCATGCAATCTCATCCCATTAATGCATGTTACTAACTCAACTTCTTCCCTTTCCTGGAGTCTTGTGCTCTCTCAACCCCGTAGTCTTGAGGGGTCCGGTTCTTGGCCAATGCAGTTTTCCTTTACTTCTTTTCGTAATTAGCTTTTTTTGCTGACATTTGTGAAAACATAATGTGGCCATGCGGACTGATTGTTTTCACTGGTGCAATTTTGACCCAATCAAGCATTGGTGGTTCAGTGGTAGAATTCTTGTCTGCCGCGTGGGTGACCTGGGTCCGATTCCCAGCCAATGAACTTTTCCTTCACTACTATTTGGAATTAACCCCTGCACAAAAGGGGCATGTTTGTGTGAAGGCAAACAACTTATTTCTGGTCGACTAGATTTCAGTCATGCATGTTAGCTCCATTTTGTTTGTTGGTGCACTAGGCACCCCAAGAGACTGGGATCCGGGGTTGCTTGAAGACGGCTAAAATTACCTTTTTGCTGACACTTGTGAAAACATAATGTTGCCATGCAGACTGATTTTTTCAGCGGTGCAGTTTAATGTGCGTCAAGCATTGGTGATTCAGTGGTAGAATTCTCGCCTGCCACGCGGGAGACCTGGGTCTGATTCCCGGCCAATGCAGTTTCCTTTAGTACTATTCTGAATTAGCCCTTGCACTTAAGGGGAATGTTTGTGTGAAGGCAAACAGCAAATTTCTGGTGATGTTAACTTCTAGATTTCAGTCATGCATGTTAGCTCCGTTTTGGTTGTTGGTGCAATAGGCAGCCCAAGAGACTGTCATCCGTGTTTGATGGAAGATGGATTAAATTACCTTTATGCTGACAATTGTGAAACCGTACTGTGGCCATGCAGACTGACTTTTTTCAGTGGGGGAATGTATACCGCGTCAAGCATTGGTGGTTCAGTGGTAGAATTCTTGCCTGCCACGTGGGAGACCTGGGTCCGATTCCCGGCTAATGCAGCTTTCCTTTACTACTATTCGGAATTAGCCCCTTCACAAAAGGGGAATGTTTGTGTGAAGGCAAACAGCTCATTTCTGGTGATATTAACTTCTAGATTTCATTCATGCATGTTAGCTCCATTTTGATTGTTGGTGCACTAGGCGCCCAAGAGTCTGTGATCCGTGTTTGATGGAAGATGGATAAAATTACCTTTTTGCTGACACTTGTGAAAACATAATGTGGCCATGCAGACTGATTTTTTTCAGAGGTGCAATTCAAAGCATGTCAAATGTTGGAGGTTCAGTTGTAGAATTCTCACCTGCCACGCGGGAGACAGGACAAAATTCCCGGCCAATGCAGGGGCCTGTTGCACAAAAGCAGAATAAAGATATACAGGATAAGTGAAAAAGCGCAGCTTGACTTAGTGTGATCTGCTCATCGCGGCTTAATCGGTTGCACGTTTGCCGAGCCAGGATGAACAGGTGAAGCTATGTCAATCCAGGTGTAGATAGCTGGGATGAGTGCACGTTCACGGCTTTCTCAAATAGACCATGGGATCGATCACAGATTTACCGATGAAGAATTGAGAAGACGCATGCGCCATATGTTTCACCCAATGAGCAGCAGCTTCTAATGGAAAGTAACGAGGAGGGGAAGAATATATAATATGCAAAAAGGAAATACGGCTCAAACGGAGAGAAAAAGCCCAACATAGTGGACCCGATTGAATGTGTATGGTTGTAAAAATATCTTCTTAGCCTATAGTCACTCCACATTTTTACAAAGTTGTAGGCTACACTGTGTTTTAATAGCTTACCATGTAAAGCACTATATAAATAAAATGGATTATAATTTAGCCTTTGCCTTAAAAGTGAGCAGAGGGAATTAATGTTCCTTGGGAAATGGACCCTAGGGACTCTAGGCTTAATTTCAAACCCTTATTCACAACGTGAGAACATGTTTTACAACCATATGCACAAATCTCTATAAGCTGTGTCTAATACTAAATATCTTTATACAATTAATGTTCATACCGAACAATCAGAATGGGCCAAAAACTAGAAAAAGAAGTAAGTGACTTCAATATATGCTGTGTGCATATATGTAAAACAATGTGTATGTTTTTTTTTTCTTCTTCTGACAAGTCACAGCATTAAAATAAAAAGATTAAGAAGCATTGTGGTGTTCCCGGTGTGATGAATGTAAACTACACTATATACAGTACGTATATAGGCCACGTCATTGGTCCAGGGATGTGAGACTAATTGAGAAGGTTATGAAACCAATGTAAGCTATAATAAAACATTAGGCCTACATATTACGGAGTAACACAAACTGTCCTTTATTAGAGAAGGACAAGCAACAAAATGAAATCATGAATGTATTGGTCTCTGACCAGTCTGCCATTAATATCATCTTGGAATATCGCTACATTAATATCGTCACACTTAATCTCCGGAGCGCGTCCTGTATAAACCTGAAGCTGAGACCACGGACGCTGCGCTGCTCATCTCTACTTTTACAGAGAGAGTGGACACTGACACAACTCGCAAGTCTGCTGGCAGGCAATAGCCACCGGCCACCGGGCACCAGGCACCAGGCACCGGGCAGCAGCCACCGGGCAGCGGGCAGCAGCCACCGGGCAGCGGGCAGCGGCCGCACGCCAGGCAGCCTCGACATAGTACCGTCCCACCGGGAAAAGTCCCACTCCGCATCAGGGTGCCAGTGCAACCATTCCTAACATCTAAACAGCTGTAGGGTTTAAATCAAACTCGCGAAAACAAAAGTGACAAGTAGGCTAATGCATGTTAATAAAAATAAAGCAGAGCACATGCAGAAGACAACGCAATAACTGTTAAACACGTTTATTTCGGATCAGAGCTGCAGCTGATTTGACACATGAGACTCCAGGATTAATCTTAGCCTGGTTGTTAGCCTGCTCTGGACCAGGCTAGCCGCAAAGAATAAATCTCCATGGTTACTTGGCTGGGCTTAATTCAATCTGGTTTCGTGCAACCGAGTCCAAGCTAAATTCATCCAGGATAACTTGAATATCCCGGCTTGATGCCTTATCCTAGTTTCGTGCAACAGGCCCCTGGTTGTTAATGTAATTGGAAGGAGCTCCAAATTTGACAGTATTGACTGGAAGTGATAGGCTTTGAGTTACATGGGGGATACACACTTTGCATTCAGTCTCGTAATCACCATAAAAATTAGGGATCACTGAAATTCGAATTTGTGTTGCTGCAGTCAAAGTATACAGTGCTCATCCTGAATGGGCCAGTATAGTGCATCAGAATTGCTTGTTGAATGGTCTATTAACTTTGGAACCCCTCTTTCCCCACAGCTTTCAACTGTCAGACATGGGTGGGGGAGTGGGCACTGTGTCCAACCCTTTCTGTGTAAAAAACAACTAAAGAAGTCTCTTGGATAAGAGACAAAACTTCTGCGGAGGACCTTTTACCAAGTCCAATGTCCCTTGGCCTAGTTGTGCACTTTTGGGGTAATAGCATGGATCAAGAACCAAAACGGACACATCTGGACTCATTGTGGGAATTGTACGGCAATATATGACACATTTAGACCATGAAGACAGTTATCAGTTTATTTCCCATCTGGCAGGTTTATTTGTGGATTCAGTTGGACATTTTGAAGATAATTGCACAATGTTGACCCAATTGTTAGTCTATTTCCCATCTGGCAGGGACATTTCTGGATTCAGGTGGACATTGTGGACAGAAACATTGTTGGATCTTGATTCCCACCATAGGATTTGGTCTGTATTGCACATTCCCTTCACATCCCGTGCAATTTATTGCCAATGTCAAGCACATTGCCACACTGGTGACTTTCTTCCATGTCTCCATGTCTCCATATATTTGGGCTGACAGTTGAGAAACCTTCCCTTGTTAACTATGACATGGATGACTGAGAACCTACTATATCATGACATGTTTCATTCACTATATTATAATTTTTGAGACAGGTCCTACTGAACGTTTGTTGGATCAGTCAGGATGGCCGAGCGGTCCAAGGCGCTGCGTTCAGGTCGCAGTCTCCACTGGAGGCGTGGGTTCAAATCACACTTCTGACAACTAGTGTTTTCATCTGGAACTAATGTCTGAGTTTGATATTTTTTTACACAGAAAGGTTTGGACACAGTGCATGTGTTGTCAACACATGTAAGGTTACTGACTGTGATTTAACTGAGGGATTCGGTGAAAGTTATCTTTTGTTTTGTAAAACTTTGGGTTGTGTACAAAACAGGAGAAAAGGGTTCTTTGTTGCATCCAGGTTGTTATGTATAACAGATAAAAAGCGCAAATTGACATCATTCCATCCAGTACGGGCAAGATGGGGTTGACAGATAGATTTTAAAATCCACACAAATAAACAGTCAACATAGCTGTTTGCAGGATTTCCGTAAAATTTACGGAGATTAAACTGGGCCGTATAGTGGAGACAGGTCCTACTGATCAGCTGTTGGATCAGTCAGGATGGCCGGGCAGTCCAAGGCGCTGCTTTCGTGTCCCAGTCTCCATTGGAGGCGTGGGTTCAGCGAAACCGAAGTTAAAAACAAACCTGAAGCTGAAGAAACCCTAACGTTAACGGAACAGATCCGAAGACCGAATTGACTGACGGAGCAGGAGAGAGAGAGAGAGAGCGAGAGAGAGAAAGAGAGAGAGAGAGGGGGGGAGAGAGGGAGCGCATTTCTCCATGTTCTGTGTGTGTGTGATTGATCCGAGCGGGTTTGTAGGCGGGGGGGGGGGGCGCTGTGATTATCACAGAACGCTGCGCGGCCAGTTGAGGAGTTTTATTCAATCCGAGCACGGATATTGACTCATATTACTCGGATAATACTTGTACTCGGCAAAAGTGCTTTATCCGTACCGGATACTCGTTTCAGCCGGATACTCGGATCACCCCTAATATTTATAAATCTAAAAGAAAGTTGATGTGTATATGCATTTATTAAAAAGAAAGTTGATGTGTTTATGCATTAATCTAAAAGAAAGTTGATGTGTATATGCATTTATTAAAAAGAAAGTTGATGTATTTATGCATTAATCTAAAAGAAAGTTGATGTCATAATGAATAGTGATGATAAATCTAAAAGAAAGTTGATGTGTATATGCATTTATCAAAACGAAAGTTGATGCGTATATGCATTAGTCAAAAAGAAAGTTGATGTATGTATACAGTGCCTTGTGAAAGTATTTGGCCCCCTTGAACTTTTCAACCTTTTGACATATTTCCGGCTTCAAACATAAAGATATAAAAATTTTATTTTTTGTGAAGAATCACCAACAGGTGGGACACAATTGTGAAGTGGAACGAAATCTATTGGATATTTTAAACTTTTTTAGCAAATAAAAAACTGAAAAGTGGCGCGTGCAAAATTATTCGGCCCCTTTACTTTCAGTGCAGCAAACTCCCTCCAGAAGTTCAGCGAGGATCTCTGAATGATCCAATGTTGTCCTAAATGACTGATGGTGATAAATAGAATCCACCTGTGTGTGATCAAGTCTCTGTATAAATGCACCTGCTCTGTGATAGTCTCAGGGTTCTGTTGAAAGCGCAGAGAGCATCATGAAGACCAAGGAACACACCAGGCAGGTCCGTAATACTGTTGTGGAGAAGTTTAAAGCCGGATTTGGATACAAAAAGATTTCCCAAGCTTTAAACATCCCAAGGAGCACTGTGCAAGCGATCATTTTGAAATGGAAGGAGTATCAGACCACTGCAAATCTACCAAGACCTGGCCGTCCCTGTAAACTTTCAGCTCAGACAAGGAGAAGACTAATCAGAGAGGCAGCCAAGAGGCCCGTGATCACTCTGGATGAACTGCAGAGAACTACAGCTGAGGTGGGAGAGTCTGTCCATAGGACAACAATCAGTCGTACACTGCACAAATCTGGCCTTCATGGAAGAGTGGCAAGAAGAAAGCCATTTCTCAAAGATATCCATAAAAAGTCTCGTCTAAAGTTTGTCACAAGCCACCTGGGAGACACACCAAACATGTGGAAGAAGGTGCTCTGGTCAGATGAAACCAAAATCGAACTTTTTGGCCACAATGCAAAACGATATGTTTGGCGTAAAAGCAACACAGCTCATCACCAACAACACACCATCCCCACTGTCAAACATGGTGGTGCAGCATCATGGTTTGGGCCTGCTTTTCTTCAGCAGGGACAGGGAAGATGGTTCAAATTGAGGGGAAGATGGATGGAGCCAAATACAGGACCATTCTGGATGAAAACCTGTTGGAGTCTGCAAAAGACCTGAAACTGGGACGGAGATGTATCTTCCAACAAGACAATGATCCCAAACACACAGCAAAATCTACAAAGGAATGGTTCACAAATAAACGTATCCAGGTGTTAGAATGGCCAAGTCAAAGTCCAGACCTTAATCCAATCCAGAATCTGTGGAAAGAAATGAAAACTGCTGTTCACAAACGCTCTCCATCCAACCTCACTGAGCTCAAGCTGTTTTTCAAGGAAGAATGGGCAAGAATTTCAGTCTCTTGATGTGCAAAACTGATAGAGACATACCCCAAGCGACTTGCAGCTGTAATGGCAGCAAAAGGTGGCTCTACAAAGTATTAACGCAAGGGGGCCGAATAATTTAGCACGCACCACTTTTCAGTGTTTTATTTGCTAAAAAAGTTTAAAATATCCAATAGATTTTGTTCAAAAGTCAACGTTAACGTTAGTGGTTAGCGATTGGCATTAGCATAGCAAGCTAGCGATTTTTAAAAAGTTTCAGTTAGGAACATGGTTGCAAGTATGTATGGACAGGACTGTATAGACCACAAAACAAGACTGTCGTAATTTTTAAATCAATTATTTAAGCCGAAAATACCAGAAATGCGTCTCTCTGGTCGATGCGGCAGCCATTGTTGCCTGTTGCACATTGTATATCGCTACCCCTCGGTTTCAAATAAGATGGCGTTCTCCCTTGATTTTCTTCATTCATTGTCTATGGTTCCTAGGGCCATACACCCCTTACCCCTCAATCAAAAACATTATTGGGACAGCACTCACGTGAACGCTCAAGACGTAGGGAAAGGGGTAGGGGTAAGATAGAGAAATGAGATTCAGCCTAAGACCTCTTGTGTTAATCTGACTGATAGGGTTATGGAACATAGTGGTAGACCAAGGCCTCCTGTGGTAATCTGACTTGAAGGGTTCTGGAGCGTAGTGTTAGACTAAGACCTCCTGTGACACAAACTAAGCAGTATGCTCTCCCTTTTATACCTCAGGCTATTGTAGACAGCACAACAACCACTTCAAACATACACATTTTACAGTTTTTATTGTACTTTATCTATACAATATTAATGCTCCAGTTTTAAAGGGTGTTACAGCGGGTATGAGCACTCTAATTTCCATTTTAATGGATGAAATAAACAACATAAAGACTGTACCCTTCAGCAGGAGGAAACATTTCACAAACAGATTCATTGTTAATTTTCAGCAGCCTGGGAGTGGACTTCATATGGAGACAAAGCACAGCAATTAGCAGAGGATGGTTTCTGCGCCACTCTGCTCTGCTGGACAAGGCCACAGGTTCAAATAAGCAGGTAAATCACCGTAGTTTTAGATGTTTAAATGTGCGCACAAGAAAGCTAAGAGATTACTGTGGGGAAATGGAGACTGGCTAGGTTAACTGAAGATTTTAAACATTGTAAAAAATGTATGAAACATATGAACACGTTAAACATATACGGGCACATAATATATACCTACAGTCTCAGTCTTTGGATGGTATAGTGTGGGAAAATAATACAATGACTGAGGTGGTGATGAACAGGGCACTCAGGAACGGCCACGTAAAAGCTGGCTTAAAGTATATACTGAATTAACCAAAGACTAAATAAGAGTGTGTGTATGTGTGACATATTATACATTATGCTTTGCAGCTGGGGTACAGCTAGGAGGGAGAGAACAGGAGGGCTATCTTAGTCAGATAAGCTACAGTGAGCACGAGAAGAGGAGATGGTGAGGCCAAGGACACTGAAGTTCGAGGACGGTCTGATAACTCAGAGAACAGGACGTACAAACTAAGAAGGGAGTGAACATAGCTGTCTTGTGAAGTAAATGATAACTGAAAATAATAGACAGGCAAGAAGGAAGAGGGAAGAGGCAGAGCAGGGAGTGTGCCCCAGCAACAGTATAGCTGACCAATCAGGCCCCACAAGGGGAACCAATATAACCCTGAGCACGCTATTGTTAAAGTGCCTTTTTGGGGAACCTCTGTACTAGACAAGTTTCCATCAGGTCCGTGCACGTAAAACTGCCCGGAAACGCATTTCATCTGTTGACCACAAGAATAAACGCTGTGTTAATTCATCATGGAGTCAGTTGTCAGTTTATAGAAGGATTTCTCCAACAAATTTGGTGACCCCGACGTGATAACGTAATTGGACAGGAGAATCCAACTGGACCTTGGCATTGTGTCCACGGTCCGGTTCAGCTCAGCCACCGGACTGACATCCCGCAGCCCGTGAAGGGGACTGAGCGGCGATACTGCGATTCGTTGGTGTGATCACTGAGAGCTCTCCTCAAAAAAGGTAAGCAGAAGCCTGTTTAAAATCAAAATTCTGTTATTGGCTGAAAACTAAATTGATGTGATCACATTTCAACTGTCGTAAGTGTTGTTTTAAGCGAAAAGTATTGATTGAATGTGCTGTAATTAAAGGGATATAAACAGATGAAATGTTGGGGCATGTGATGTGATTAAACAGAGAAAAACAACTAGAGAGTTGTGAGAGAATTGTTGAATAATACGGGTGGCGGTAGGAGAGGAAAAGGGACAAATAGTCAGAGGAAAATACGTCCAGATGGTTGACGAGGTAGGAGACTGCTAAGGACAGATAGTTCAGATGAGTGATTGTGAATTGCCACCCTTGGTTCTGTGTGAACAACCTGAAAAAGAATTGCAGTTAACAGATTGTCATTGTAATATTACGAGTCCACCGCGAGTGTATTTGTGCAAAGGAGTGAGAGGTCACTTTTTAAGTTGTAAAGATTATAGAGATGTACATAAAAAGGCTCTAGATGGAGTCTTAATGAAAAAGTTGTTTGTTGTTGCATGTGTGATTTTTGTTGTGGTTTGGCTTGTTGGATTTTTTCTCACTGCTTATTTGTTGTAAAATGACGACCCCTTATGGTAAAGTGTTAGTAGGGGCAGTGAAAAAGTATGGCAATAAAGGAGAGGAGAAAGTAGCAAAAGAGATTGTGAAAGAATGGGAGAGAGGAGGATGGATTGAGGGAGAAGGGGCGCCGTCCCCGGAGAAAGTGAATGAAATAGTGAAGTATGAAAAAAGTAAGTTGGAGTATGCGGAAAGGCAGGCAGAGGAGGAAAAGAAAAGAAAATGGTTTAAATTGACTAAACCAAAGCAGAAGGAGTATGAAGCGCAGAAAGAGAAATATGGGGTGGGGTTGAAAATGACAAATGCAATACAGAAACAATTGGGATTGACAAAACAAGATGACAAAGTTCACCAAAAACTGAGACAGAAGCTGAACAGAATAAAACCGCTAGCGCAGAGAAAACCCCGCTGCCCGCTGAGGCGCCCCCGCCAACAAACCCTTTTTATCCAGACATAAGAAACCTAAGAATTTCCGCTCCACCGCCGCCGTATACAGGTCCAACGGCATCAAAACCCACAGTCCAAGCCCCAGTGGTAACTGCCCATTTACAGCCAAATGCATTACAAATAGACGTACCACAGGACCCATTGATACCGGCATTAGAGGGCCGCGTACAGGATTTAGAATGTTATCTAAATTTAATGGTACAGTCAGCATCAGGGGGAGCAGCAGCGGCTCCACCACAACCAGCGGCCACAGTCCCAGCCGGCCCAAGCAAAGCTAGTACCCCATATTCAGCGTCTTTTTGCCAACAAAATCCAGAGCATTTTCACATGTCAGTAAAAGGACCCAGTCCACCTCACCATAGTACCCCACAAGACTCAGGAAGTAAGGAAGATAGCGAACAGTCAGACAGCAGCAGGGAAAGTGAGCAAACAGACAGAAGCTCTAGCTCTAGGGAAAGGACCTAAAAACGACATAAACGCAGGCCCAGATCTAGATCACAAAGTCCTCAAGACGTTTTTGTAGCAGGCACATTTAAAGGTAAATTTACCAACGAGGACCCTGACGAAGTTATGCTGCGAAGATCAACTAGAATAAGGGAAAGACTTAACAAAGAGTTCAGAGAGATAAAAGAGCAGCAAGAGCAGCTGCGTCGAACAGTGAATGAGCTCAGTGAGGAAGAGCAGACGCGCCACACACCAGAGGCGGGGCTACAATGCCCACTCCGCCCAGTAGGAGGAGGAGGAGGACTGTTGATGTACACCCCTTACAGTTTTGGTGACTTAGATGCTCTGTGTGCAAAACTCCCCTCCCTGACAGGAGGGGCTGAGCATTTCCTCACAGCTTTCAATAGTCTTACAGCAGGAGTGCAGCTGTGTTTGGGAGATCTCAGAGCAGTATTGGGTAGAGTAATGGGAGCAGATGAAGCTAGTGCTGCCCTCACCAGAGGGGGAGCTGGACCCACTGTTCCCGCATCAGTGCCTGCATCAGCAGTAACCCCTGGCATTTGGGCTGAGCTGCACCGCATGTATCCCACAGTTGGGGATCATGCAGCATGGCATGATTTAAAAAGACTAAGTGATGAAAATTTTGATGCCTATGCAGATAGAGCAAAAAAGATTTGGCAGCGTGCTATGAGGGAACCGTGGGACCAGTCCGCCGCCACAGTGGCGCTGTTCCGCCATGGGGTACTAGGGGATTACCCACAGCAGTTCAGACACAGTTAGGAGGAGTAGTAGGCCTGCAAACAATGACCGATGCAACATGGGGCGAGAATGTGCGTCATTTCCTGTCAAAACACCAAAAAGGAGCAGAGCAACAAGAAGATGAATTAAAAAGACTACAAACTCAATTGTTGAAGAAACAACTGGAAGAATTAAACAAGCCCAAGCCCAGCAAAGCTAAACAAATGACAGTCTCACAGAACCCCCAACAGTCAGAAGCCCCAGTGTTGGAAGCAGTCACTCAACTCTTACAGAGAGCACAAGCTTCCTGGCCACCACCCCCACAACCACCATGGCCAGCGAACACGAGCCAGCAAAATTGGCCCACAAGAGGAAGAGGGCGAGGTTTTCAGAGAGGAGGAGGAATGACTAGGTCCAGGCCTGGAGGAAGGACCTCTCAGCCCTACTTCCTTTGCTACAACTGTGGTCAGCAAGGCCACTATGCAAGAGAATGCCAAGAGCCCCAGCACAGCCCCCTAGAGGGCCAGGGAGAAATCCCTCACCCCAACCATACCCCGGTGAGCCATGGCCACTGTCCCCCGCTAATCAGGCCCTACAACAGCAATGGTATGACCAACAGGGTCCACAATGAAGGTGTCCTCCCACTGATTTTCATTTTGGTCTGACCACAGAACCCCTCATTACCCTCACTATTCAAGGTAAACCACATGTAATGCTGGCAGACACAGGAGCAACGTTCTCCTGTCTAAATTCCACCTACTTCCCTCCTTCAGCTCAAACTCAGTCAGTTATGGGAGTCAGTGGGACCCCTATCTTACAGCACTTCACACAGCCATTGTTAACCGAATTTAACTCACAAACACACACACATTCTTTTTGCTTTCCCCTGCATGCCCAGTAAATTTATTAGGAAGAGATCTTATGTGTAAATTGAATCTGTGCATATGGATGAATGTGGATGGCATTCATGTCACTCCTGTTCCTCCAGTATCCACTCCTGATTCCCCAGTCACCATTCTCTCCCTCACACCAACCCAGTGTCAGAACTACACCAATATGTATTGGTTACGCCTGCTTCCCACAGGCCCTGACACACCCTCCATTCAACATGCATTCAACATCCTGAAACCAGCCATATACAGACTGCACCCCTACATGTCCCCACTCCACAAGTACACTGTACTCTACATGTAGCTGACGACCTGGACACCCCATATCAAGATGACTGGGAGACAAACATGCAAGGACAGCACCCACTTCTCTTATGCAGAGGCATATATTGTGGTAAAGAAGGGGTGGCTGCTTCTGTGGTCTTAACGCACTCCTCTGAAGACTGGTACACACTCTGGGACTCTTCTTCCCCGCATGTCACACTCGCAGTAGGATTTGGCCAGCAGGCCAGATCCCTGGGCCCTATGATAAAACGTGCACTAACATTAAATGGCTCCCCACCTCCACACCTGGCCTTCTAAAAGCTGACACTGACGCTGAAGACATGTGGTGCTTTAAAGGGCCTCACACAACAGAGAAAACATTGCCTGAAGTTCTCCCACTCCCCAGAGAACATGGACTCCCTGCACTGACCATCCCAGCGCAGCTACCGCCCTACTAACTCTTCCCAGCATCTGTTCACCACCGGCCCATATGACACTGGACTCTTAGAAACACATCCTGTGACTGTTACAATCAGACCGCAGCACCACACAGTCATTCACAGACCACAGTATAGACTCACCCCTGACCAGGTCCAGGCATAGCTCCAACCATTCAGGGACTCTTAGAAGCTGGTGTCATATATCCCACTCGTTCTCCTGGAACACTCCCATTTTACCTGTCCCCAAAGCTGGAGGAAAAGGATGGCGCATGGTGCAGGACTTCAGACCATTAATGACATTACTGTCCCAGCTGTGCATCCTGTCCCAGACCCACATGTCTCTTTGACATCACTTAACCCCTCCTTCACCCACTTCACAGTGGTTGACCTGGCCAATGCTTTCTTCTCTGTGCCCCTACACCAAGACTCACAGGAGTACTTTGCATTCACTTTCAATGGTCAACAATACACGTATTCCAGATTGCCACAGGGATACAGAGACTCACCTGGACTGTTCAACAGGATCCTCAAATCTCATCTTCTGCAGCTGCAACTCCCCACAACTGTGGTCCTCATACAGTATGTGGACGACCTTCTGCTGGCTGCTACAGATCCCCTCACCTGTGTGGAACAGACAATGGCACTGCTGACATTCCTAGCCTCAAAAGGCTACAAGGTCAAAAGGGACAAAGTACAAGTTGCTAGGAGACAAGTCCTCTTTCTGGGCAGACAAATTTCATCAGCAGGCCTTGGGGTGTCTCCCAGCCATAGACAGGCTATTCTGCATCACCCGCTTCCCCTCACAGTTGCAGACATGCTGTCTTTTCTGGGCCTCACAGGATACAGCCGCTCACATATCCCTGACTATACCAACAGAACTACATCGCTCAGGGAACTGGTGGCTGCTGCTGGTCATCGCTGTCTCACCGCCCCCTCCTATGGACAACAGAGGCCGAGGCCGCCTTCTCTGACCTCAAAAGTGCCCTAGCAAGGGCAGAGACACTCACCTCCCCAGACTACTCACTCCCATTTCATATGGATGTTTCTGAAAACAATGGCTTTCTCAATGCCATTTTATTTCAGAAAAAAGGGGGAGACAGACATGTACTGATGTACCACTCATCAAGGCTGGATACAGTGGAAAAAGGACAGACAACCTGTGCCCGCTATGTAGCGGCGCTGGCAAAATCCATTGACAAAACAGCACATATTGTAATGTGCCATCCAATAACAATCCACACCACACATGGTGTCACAGCTTTTTTGGCCAGCAAGGAATTTGCATACAGTGCCACAAGGAGAACAAAACTGCAGACTGCCTGTACCCAACCGCACATCACCTACTCATCAGAAGGAATAAACATGGCCAACAGTATGAGTAGACAGGGAGTGCCACATGTTTGCGAGGAAGAAGCAGCCCAAGAAAGCAGAATAAGGTCAGATCTGGAAAACGTACCAGACATGTCGGCTGACATGTGGCTCTACACAGACGGATGTTGCTACAAAACAAAGGATGGGACTAACAAAGCATCATATGCAGTAGTCCAACAACACCCAGATGGAACACATCAGACATTGGAAGCAGGAATAATAAACCAACCAGCGTCAGCACAGAAAGCAGAAATAAAAGCTCTGATCGCAGCCCTTCTGCTAGCCAAAGGAAGAACAGTGAACATTTTTACAGACTCTGCTTATGCTCATGGAACAGCACACTTGGACGCGATCATGTGGAAAAGGCGAGGATACGTCACCTCTGCAGGAATGCCCATAAAACATCAGAAGGAGATAATGGAGCTAGTGGAGGCTATTGCCGCTCCACTAAAGGTGTCCATAATGAAATGCAAAGGACATGACGCAGGGCAAGGAAGAGTAAGTGCAGGAAACGAGGCAGCAGATTCTGCAGCCAAAAGAGGGAGGATACTCCCCAAAACAGATGGTACTATCGAAAGAGATAGAATCAACCAATGGCACTGGAGCCTAAAGACATTCTAGAAATGCAGAAAAAGGCAGGAGCCTATGATGGAATCAGTGGCAGCGGAGCGGCGCCACAAAAGACAAAGATGGGATATGGAGGTCTCATCAAGGAAAGATAGCAGCATCAGCCGAGATGTGCAGAATGTTGCTACCTGAGGCACAGACCAACACATGAAGGAAGAAAACAGACTCTCCTGAATCTGTCTGAGCTGTGGTGGCACCCCAATTTGAGGGACATGGTGACACATTTTTGTCAGGAATGCAGGGTGTGTGGAGAGCATAATGTTCAGAAACCATACACCACACTAAAAGGAGCGTACCCAGTCCCCACAGCTTGTTTTCAAGATATCAGTATAGATTATACTGATATGGGCGCAGAAAATGTGGTAGGGGGAAAAAGGTATCTTCTGGTGATGGTAGACAGGTTCTCTAGGTGGGTAGAAGCCATTCCCACCAGAAAAGAGGACGCAAAAACAGTGGTGAAATGGCTCAAAACTGAACTCATCCCGAGGTATGGGGTCCCCAGGCAAATAAGGTCAGATAATGGCACACATTTTAACAACAAACTACTAAGAGAAGTAGAACAGGCCCTGGGAATCACTCATGCCTTCGGATCAGTTTATCATCCACAGTCACAGGGAATGGTGGAAAGAGCAACCAGACATTGAAGGCTAAGATAGCCAAGGCATGTGCAGGAAGCAAGTTAACATGGGTAGAAGCGCTCCCATTGGCCCTCATGGCTATGAGGTCCTCAGAAGGACGAGAAAACACATTTGACCCCACACGAAATAATGACAGGGAGAAAAATGCCAGGACCTCCACTAGATGGAGGCCACATGCCAATGTTAGATGTTCAGCAAATAGAAATGACAGACTATATGAAAAAGCTAACATCTCTGGTTTCAGCCCTTTCTACGCAGGTCCAGTTGGCGAACAGGAACCGCAGGAGGAAGCAACACTACCTGTCAAGGTAGGCGACTGGGTCAGGGTCAAAGTTCACAGAGGAAGTGGACTGACCCCAGGGGTCCGGGCCGTACGAAGTGAGGGAGGTTACTTCACACTCGGTCCAGGTTAAAGGTAAAAAAGGAGCACCTTGGCACCACCTGACACATTGTGCCCCAGCCGCACCTCCTAGCCGCCCATTGGCAGAAATTAGAAAAAGCAATCCAAATGTATAGATGGAAGAGATGTTTTTGGCGGCGGAACAGCCCCCGCGTAGTACACCCATAACTTGGAAGGCAATGGGGTTTGGGAAAAAAGACAACAGTTGTCCTAGCAGTAGTAGTAGTAGTGGGAGTTGCAGCATTAATTCTGGGGTTGGAACATGCGTATGGGGACCGAGACCACAAAGAACAATCACCCGGTAGTGTCCAACCACCTCTCAGTAAAAAGGAAATGAAATAGACGAGAGAAACAGAAGAGCAGTTTGGGCAGTAGTGAAGCAACACACTAAGGGCCCCTCCCAAGGTGCGGTGCCAGATTGACTCTCCCCTATGTGGAGACTCAACCACGTCATTTACCTTTGATTTGTGTCAGGCTATAGACTGCGGGGGGTATAATAGTTTCTACAAAAACACAGATGTGTACATCTGTGACGACTACAAAAGGTAGAGGACTGTGAAAGGAGCGCTTCCGGACAGGTGAAAGGTAGTCTCTGTAACAGCTGGTATGACGCGGGTGGACAAAGGAGGGTGGAAACCATGGGCGAGGTTGACAGACCAAAGAGATTGGTGGGTACAACAAGATGAATGGGAGATATTATCTATACAGCGGGACTATAGTTCAGACCCCACAAAAATCCCATAACCCTGTCAGTAAATAGAGCAATTGGGAGCAGGAACGGTCAGGATGTGTGGATGTTAGCCATAGGTGTATGGATAGCAGGAAAGTGACCAGATAACCCCCCTGCAGATAAATATTTTGGATCCCTCACGCACACACAGAATGACACTGACATGGAGAGACTACAGTAAAAACCCCCCTGAAGGAGGAAAGACGTAATAGTGCAGGACTTCTCTAAAAGAGGGTGGAAGATGTGTTAGAGTTATCAGCAGGTGCAGGCCAGGACAATTTATGGATCAGGTGGATAATACAGAATGCCAAAGCAAAACACATGGAAGGGTGCGTGGCCTGTGCCACAGCTAGACAGTCATGTTCACTAACCCGCCCCGTTGTTTCCTAATGAGGACCCCAGACAGGATATGCATGCATGTTGAACTTCACACACTCTAAGACAGCCCGCCATTGTACTACCCTAGCATCCCTCTTTCCCCCAGGCTTTGAAAAACCAGGGTATTTACCGCCTAAAGGGGGAGGGTGCAAGATATCACTGTTTCAATCTCACGGATCAAGCAAGCCCACAATCAAACTAGGTGATATACCCCCAGATGGTGTAATACAACTGTAAAAAAAACAAACAGCCCTAGGCCCAGTGGCTAGATAGGACTATTCTACTATTGTGGTGGTCTTAGGTTGTACTACCAGATAAAGTCCCAAATCAAACGTCAGGAGTTTGTGCTATGGTTAGATTAGCTATGCCCATATCTTTGGTGGGGAGTAGAGTCCACTATACCCACCATAAGGCTGTGCAACTGACCGTAAAGAGAAGAGGCGCAGGGCCCGTAGTATGCAAGGCCCGGCTTTTGATCCATGGGCGGGAAACCCCAACCTATATAGACAGCATAGGAGTTCCTAGGGGTGTCCCGAATGAATACAAATTGGCAGATCAATAGCCGCAGATTTGAGAGTATACCACTGCTTTCAGCCATCTTCCCCGTCACACCCAAGCAAAAAATGTAGATAGGTAAATTGTTGTGCATTATAATGTTTTACGCTTGAGCATGCAACTAGGGATGCCATCGAAGGCCTGGCCGAGCAGATGCCCCAACGTCCCTCATGGCGATCCAGAATAGGATGGCGCTGGACTGCTGTTGGCTGAAAAAAGGAGGAGTCTGTTCCATGTTCGGAGAGATGTGCTGTACGGTCATCCCTAAAACATCGGCCCCGGATGGGAAGGTACAAAGGGCTTGAACCAACTTCGAGCCCTTTCCCAGGAGATGCATGACGCCTCAGGTGTATCAAATCCATTGGAGGGGTGGATGACCACCTTTTTTGGCAAATGGAAGAATCATTATCACTGCTGGTTTGACATACTATGTTGTTTTTCTCGCTATTCTATTACCTGTGGGTGTGCTGTGTG
>NW_022602915.1:0-43762 GCF_008692095.1 Etheostoma spectabile | reverse complement strand
TTTCTCATCACCATGTCGGCTCCGTTTCCTCCTGGTGCTCCGCTTTCCTCCCACAGTCTAAGACATGTAGAAGGTGGATTTGATACTCTAAATTGTCCAGCCGTGTGAATGTTTTTTCCCACTGTGACGGACAGCACTTGACCCCTGGAGGCCTCTAGTCCTTCTGTGACCCTGAACAGATAACCACATTAGAAATAGAAGCAGTATCTCATCTGTTTGCTGGTATTTCATAATGACTGCTTTTAGGACATTACTGAGATGCAGTTGGAAAAATAAATACACCTATTTGGCTCACTCTCGATATTTTGTGATTGAATCCGGGAAGTTTCCCCCAATTCCAACCACAACGCAACTCTTCGAGGCAAATAATCTCAACGAGTAGTGCCGTTTCTATCAGGATCCCTGAAAGGTTTCCAAGATATCGTTTTAGTTCACTGCAACACTTTTGCATTCAGATGAATTTAGCAACCACTGAAAACCTGTATCTGCAGACCCGAGTTCATCTCTCTATACCACCTCCCCAACAATATTCTCAGATAGGGAACTCTTTCTGTGTATCCTCTGCAAGCACAATAGCCTGAATGCAACATTTCAGCATGACTAAAAGGAAAATACATATTTACAAAAGAGGGTAATACAGGGATAAGTCTCCTTTTAGTTATATAAATGATAATTAAAGGTTTTTTTTTTCACGAGATATCACTGCATCAGTGTTAGCATGTAGGCTACTTCCACAATGCGCGTTCATGACTGAACCAACTCCTTCTTGTCTTTTATAGGCTGGAACACTGTTTGTTAGGGTTCGTGGTGCAGGTTGGCACAATTTGTTTTTGTTGTGTGTGGGCCTGGGCGGTCTACAGGGACTGCATTTTTATTTACAGTGTTGAGGGACAGGCGGCTAGAGAATAGTGAGGAGATGTTTGCTGTATGTGACAAAATCTGTGACATTGCTTAGGGCACCTTGACTGACGATGTTTGTAAAAGCCCAGCAGGCTGTTTAAGAACACTCTGGCCCTTGCCATTTTAAACAGGAGCCCCGCTTGTCCCTCATCCTCACTTTGAGAACCACTGCATCAGAAAATGCGTTTTGCACTAAAAATATCAGATCTGTGGCAAATGAAGGAGGGAACCAACTCCGCTGTGAATTTGCAGGACAGATTTTTTACAAATTGTTTTTCCCCGCAGTAATATTTTCTTTCCACAATAGCACAATAGTGTTTTTTGTTAACATATTGATCTTGTTTATCACATGAAAATATCAACCTTGGAATATTGATTATGTTGTAACATGATTTGTTCCTGCAAAAAAATTATAATTTACAGTGCAGAACTTTGTAAGAAAAAACAAATCGTACCTTGAAATAACTTGTTCCACCAAGTTAACTTCATGGTCTCATTCATGTTGTCAAGTCAATTTATTTACAAAGCCCAATATCACAATCACAAATGTCCTCAAGGGGCTTTACAGCCTTCACAGCATACCCTTGATAAAGTACAACTCCCCATTATTGGAGAAAAAAATGGAAGACACCTCAGGAGAGCAATGAGAAGGGATCCCGCTTTCAGAACGCCCAGACGTGTAGAAGATGTGTACAGAATAGACCAAGTCAATGACAATACAGATCAGGATGACAGAATTATAGATAAATTGTAAATCTATAAAAAATGGATCCAAAGGATGTCAAGCAATTTCCGGTGTCTCGCAACTTGTTTTGCTTTATAAATCTATTAGACACATTATGAAATGTTCGGTATGGAAGTTGGCCCCCTGGGTGTGAGCAACTCCCGTTGTAACTGGATCCTGTAATTTTCAACAGAGAGATCCCAGACAGTGCATTGGGATTACCTCCACAGCACACTCTTTAGCACTGGCACTCCCCATTTTTTTTCAGGGGATCATGGAAACACTATTTTGTCCTCAGTGTACTGTACTGCACTGTATAGGCCTAGATGGATATCAATAAAGTATTATGGCAAAAAACTTGAATTAGAAAAAAAACTATTATAAAACAATTTTGAAACTTGTTCTTTCCACTGGTTAAAATGATCTCTTGTTTATTTCACACATTGAAGAATAAAGGTATGTGTTAACTTGCAGCTTGCGTTCAGACAGCATGTCGTAAAAGCAGAGGTCTGGAAATCAGCGGCCGCCACGTGACGCAGGCGGGGGCGGGCTCTGCTTCTTTGCCGGCCAATAGCGTCGGTTCAGGTCCAGGCAGGCTCCATGGGAGGGGGAAAAAACCCGAGAGAGGAGACGAATAACGGTACACTCCAGTATTTATGGAGCCGATCCCCGCATTAACCGCACCACATCGGCGTCGCCTCCTGTGATGCATTCATGAATAAATGTGTTTACAAACGGACGCGGTGAACGGCGTGTTGGGCTGACGAAAACAAGCGGTCCACCATTGTCTGCGTAGAAAAAAGAATGGCCTGGATGTGTAAGGTAAGAGGGGTTTCTCTCTCATACAAAAAAGGGAGGAAAAAACGCACAAGTAGCGCATGACGTGGTTGGATTTAGTGTGCTATTTAGCAGATGTGAGGTAAAATGTGAGCTAATGGTGGTGATGCTCCTTGGAGTAATTAATTAACCCTCCTCTGCTTTCTGTCTCCTCGTCTGGTTTTTTTTGCGGGACTCTGAATTTGTGATTTTTGCTCGTACACATGAAGGAAAGCCAGGCCCTAGTTGTTTGCATTCAGTCCATGTTTTGGCCATTGCTCGTGAAAGAAAGCAGGCAGATGCAGGCCATGCAGCCAGCTGTGTTCACAGCATGCCTCATGACATGTTCAGGTGTTTACATGATGTGAGGAGTTTTACCACATCCACAGCTGCCTGCCTTAACAGATGAGGTGAAGTTAACAAAAAGTTTCCCAGTGACTCTCGCTGTGTTTCCTCTTTTTTTCCCCACCCTTTTCATTTCAGTGTAATTCAAGAAATATCAGTAATTCACAGATGTCAACATCACCCACACTGTGAGGGCTGAAAGTGCAGTTTGTCCATGGATGACTCAAACACACTTTGTGCTAGTTAAGGTTTATTGATTAATCTGGCACTTTCATGGCTCATTTTCTCTCCATAAAATGTCATACAATAGTGAAACATGTCCATCCACAGTTCCCTGCATGGAGTTTAAGGTGACGTCTTCAAACACCAAATATATTTAGTTATCCTCATTGATTAGCTGGAAACATTGAATGACTGATGATGATTTTTTTCTTGATAAGTGACTTAAACAATGAATCAATAGTTGTCGATCAACCAATTGATTAACTGATTAACTTCTTGTTTTCTCAATTGTTTGGCAATAAAACGTGAGACAGGCCTGTAAATAATGAAATATCTCTTTTACCGTTTCCCAGAGTTTAAGGTGACATATTTAAATAGCTTGTTTTAGCCAAACCAACAGTCCAAACCCCAAAATATTAAGTATACAATGATTCTCACATTTGCGAAGTTGAAAACTGCAAATGTTTATTTGTTATTGAAAAATGACTCAAAATTAAAATTGTTGTCCATTATTTCCACAAGATTAGTTGACTAATAGTTTCACCTTTATCATCCATTCACATTCTGGTTCATTTCTGGATTTCTTAAATAAGCATTTTGTCTATAAAATATTGAACACACTTTGATTGATGGTTCCTCCTTCCTCATGGACCTCCTTCCTCATTTGGCAAATGGATTCAGTCTCTAAGTTTGTGTAAGCAAAATCACACAATACTGTGAAGTGATGGGCTGTGTTCCAGTTGTGCATTAACAAATGTGCAGTTTTTATGTTTAAAACAACACATTAGCTTGTTGGAATCAAATATTTGAAACAGTAAGATCATAAACAGTGTGATTCTGATGAGACTTAATAAACACTAATATTCAATTATCACTAATACAAGTTGAAGATCATCAGCATCATTTCTCTACCTTCAGAAAAAAATATGTATTCATTGTACTCAGATTGTGCATCACAATGGACATTCTTTGTTTGGTTTTGTCAGACTTCATGCTTTATCAATATTTTTATAAGTTTTTATTCATGTAAAGACACTTTGGTTCCTGTCAAGACTCCAACACCCATTACATGGTACAAATTGCACAGTGATTTAAGGAAAAGTGAGTGAGCTGTAACTGAGACTAGCTCTTTGTTTCTTGTAACATTAGTCAGATGTAGTAATGGTTATAAGTTACATAGTCAGATTCAAATACCCCCCCGTGAAGTGCTGCTGACAAACAACAGCAATCTTGTCTCTCTAGTGAAACACTTCACTCTAGCTTTCTTCTATATGCAGCTGTTGAATCAGCTTATAAAGTCAACTTGTTGTTTTTACTATTATTTTAGATATTTCCAAGTGCATATGCAGCTGTTTCATGGTGTGTCCTGCTTTTCTGCTTCTTAGCAATTTCGTGATTCTTAGCAATAAATGGATGTTGAGTATGAAGAGATAGCTATAGTGATGATGGATGGATAAACTGATGTATCTACTCAGCCTACCACCTCAGCCAAGTGTAAAAACCATCCAAGTTGCTATCTAGAAATCACAAAGACATGTTTGAGGTACTTTGACGAGCTCCACAGAGCTCTTACAAGTTTTTTTTTTTTTTTTAATTAATTGTAATATGCACTCATTACAAATCTTGGTCACAATTCTATCATTAACTTAAAGGTACAATATGTACATTTCTGCATTAAATTGTCTAAAAACTACCCTACCTATGTTATATATTTGTTGGTCTTACACTATCCCAATTTTTCCACCAAATTTCAAACCCAAAGAAATCTGTGTTTTATTTTATGATATGGATCGTTTCCTTTAGTCGCCTGTCAGTGGTGTATTACCTTTCCCCCTCTAGTTACTCGTAACTTGCAGAACACTGTCACTCAGATGATGCTGTACGTTCAGGAGTAATTGGCCCAATCACAAAGTCCGGACTCACAGACTCATGGACTTTGGTGCCCCGTTCTCGCGAAATTCGTAAAGGTTTAGGGTTGTCGCAATTTCAAATTTCAAAGGGCGTGATGGTTCGAGTACACACTTACTAAGCCCTTTCTGTGAGTCTGCATTGATGCAGACGTCACCAAAGGGAATTACCCACAGTTCAAAGCATTGTGACGTTTACCTCGGAGAACATAGGAAATCCGGAAATTACAAAGGTAATCAACAGCACGACACACAACCACGGAATGGAACGGACCTGTTGTCCAGCTTGTAAAAAAGAGTTTGAATAAATGTGGAATCAGGCAGCCGTCTCCTGTGCCTTGGCTGTGTGGAAAGCAACAACTTAAAATGAAAATACCCAAACCGGCAAGTGTCAGCAACGTCTTTGCTAGTCAACGTCACAGAGGTAACGTGATCTTGTGAAGTGCAATCCCATTTATACTTATCTGAGCCCATGTGGCCTCACACACTTTCTCACTTAGCACCTGAGATCATTAAGTCTGAGTCTTAGTCTTCAGTCCTCAGTTCACTTGGGATTGGGCCATTGTAAATCATACAATGTCAAAAAAAAATACTTGTAACTGTAATATTGCTCTTTTGCCACACAACATATATTGTATTAATTACATGCCACTTTTTAAAGCAGTAATACAACAGAGAACTTATTCATTGATAAATTTGATATTTTATTTCATATCGATTCAGCTTAACGTTACTACAATATGCTGGTTGACAAGTAGCTAATTTTAAATGCTTGTTGGATAACGATATGAGGTCATAAAGTTATTAGTAGTATGATTGTTTTCACTACAGTTAACATCACTGGGCTAATTAGCTAGCCAGCACACCTCGGTCTGTCTGCCTCACTCCCCCAGCGCAGAGAGGCTCAGTTGTGATGACAGCTGATAACAGCCCGGAACATATAGCTAGCTAGTTAACGTTAGCTCCCATTCAGCTATTAGCCAGCCATTTTTATTACAGCAATCCACCTGGCCAGCACTTAACTCTGGTGATTGGTGCTTAGGACGCTAACGGCAGTTTAAGGAAGTGTCAGGAAACAGACCATATCAGACCCAGGCACCCGAGTCACAAAAGCGGCCATCTATCATTAGCTATGTCTCTGTTAGCGTGAGTGGTGTCCCTGCCAAAAATCTCCTCCCTGATGAATTTCTTGGTTTGCTTAATTAATCAGACAAAAGATGGGTTAAGCACCAAAATAAAAAGTTAAGATTACAAAAAGTGAAGGGCAGCTGGAGATAATCTGCTACAGAAAACAGCCATTGAACTACTAGCTAGCGTTACAACAAATTCCCGTCCGCCCAGTGTTTAACCATCCAAAAGGTGAAATATTTTGTGTATTAGCTGTTGGCTAATGTTAGCTTGCTAACTGGTTAGCAACCAATAAAAGTCAAATCAAGAAAAATGTATTTATGTTTGGGGAAATGCAACTTTTTTATTATAATGACATGAATAAATGTTACCAACTAAACCTATATACCTTGAATACCTTGAATGAGTAACTCCGAGAACAGATGCATTCCAATCAGCAATGGTGTTACACTAAAAACTACAACTCCCATAATTCCACGCAACTTCCCAACATCAAAAATTTGTGTTTACCATCCATTGTTTCGATTGAGCAACCCTTAACAGCAGAAAGTTACATATTGTATGTGTACGGGTCCTCATAAAAAATTGTAGCTTATGCTTTTAAAAATGACTCAGTTGGACCCTTTGCCCCAGGTTTACTTAAAACTTCTTCACAACTTATGGACACATTTGTCGTAACATTTGTGTAAATTGTGAAAACGTCGACCTAACAGTCGTTTCCCTTTCAAAGCTTCCCGGATTGAATAATTTGAAAATTCTTGAGTGCTGAAGAGCTAAAACTATCCAACAATTCACAAAAAAAGAAAAGTTTAGAACTTTGTATTCTCTTCTTCTCTGTCCCTCATGTCAGATGTTGTGACACCTTTCAGGATTCCAAACCCTATGTTGGGAACAACTGGGTTATGCTATGTTATGTGTATGTTTAAAAAGCAGATAATGGGCAGATGTCTTGTCTATGTTAGGTTAATGAACAAAAAGTGTACAAACAGCAAAAAAATCACACAAATGTTTTATGTTTTCATAATTTGCTTGTGGCATCGGGACAGTATTTTCAAACCGTTACTGGTAATTTCGGATCAAATCTCAATCAAAGGGACAGCAGAGAGAGAGAGAGACTAAACAACACTAAACAAAATGTATCAGACAAATGAACTGCTTGATTTGCCAGTTTAGAATTGTCATTTTACAATAGGCCTACACACTCATGATGTGTTTAGGCAGTAGTGGAAGAAGTACTCAAAGTACCAATGCCACAATGTATAACTACTCCATTACCAGAGTAGGATGTAACGAAGCACAAATACTTTGTTACTGTACTCAAGTAGATTTTTCAGATTATTTGTTGTGACGTTTTACTTTTACTCCTTACATTTTAACTTGAATATCGGTACTTTCTACTCCTTACATTTGACAAAATTGGCTTGTTCCTTTAGGATTATCAGTTGGGATTGTGTGCGTCCTTGAGAACTGTAAGTCGAATAACTGATGTCAGTTCATTTAAGCCTGTTGTTGTATTGGTCTATAGTTCTTGCAATTTAAAGGAGGTCACTCATTGGTAGCAGAAGGCTAGTTGGAACCAGTTACTTGCAAGATCTTTGCTAGGCTAAACTAATGCTGGGGGCGTCAGACAGAGTTACAACACGCACAGAGAAGAAAAGGGTATGTATTGACTTGTCTAACTCTGGGGGATACAGTGAATAAGCTAATGTCCCAATAAGTTGGCGTGTTCCTTTAAAGTAAGTTAGCTAGTGATTTAGTTTTTTGTGTTCTTCACCTGTTAGCTAGGTTGCACATGGCTGTTGATGCGATATAATGGCGACTGTTGAACGCTCTTGCTCACGTTTGTATTTTAGGTGCATTATTTTGATGCCACAGTTAGGCTACACTGCATTAAGATAATGCAATTAATAGTGGGTTTATTGTTATTATTTATTCTCATAGAATCACAATTGAATTCATATCTTGCTACTCAGTCAGAATCTTATTAACCTGGAGTCCCAGTCTCTGTCACAATAAATATGTAATGTTTCAGGCCTATTGACAGACAACCATTTAAAATGTATGGAACGGCATATAAAGAGCCTTTTTCCATGTCCACTAAAGTTTCTCAGCTTGCACTTAGTAACATTGGTGTGGTCCAGTTAGCTTTGCATAAAAATGGTTGTCATTCGCAAGGCTACTTTTAATTTTATACTTAAGTACATTTCAATGCCTGTACTTTGTTACTTTTACTTGAGTAAAGAAGTTAAATCGGCATTTTTACTTTTACCAGAGTATTTTTTAACACAGGTATCTGTACTTCTACTTGAGTACGTGAAGTGAGTACTCCGGCCATCTCTGTCCAGTACAAATAAATTCATTCAAAATCTTACTTAAGTGAAAGTACAGTATTATGATCAAATGTACTTAAATTATTGATAGTAAAAGTACTTGTTCTGCAAACAATATATTGTTGTGTTTATGTTTTAGTATACTGTATATTATATCAGTAGTTTAGTCCAGTGGTTCCCAACCTAGGGGTCGGGCTCCTCCAAAGGGGTCACAAAATAAGATAATTGATGGGGTGTAAAATAAGTTAACACTACTTTCACCACTGTGTTCAGGTGCATGAGAGGATGTACTGTATTTCTTAAGCCACCAGGTTTTGTTAAGGACACTAAGAACTGTCACATTCAAAGTCTGCTACTTAGTTCATGTTTATAATTGGTGAGCGATGCCTGCAGAGAGTACTCTGACGTGCAGGGTTTCCTCTTTGTTAGCTTGTGTTTTAATTGGAGTTGGTTCATCCGTGAAGAACTATGCTTAAGCTGGGTAAGGCTGCGGCTGTTGTCCTCCATCAAAACAGTTTCACGATGGAAAGTTGGTGATGCTGTTGTTACTCCTAACTACATTTGGCAGAACAAGGCCACTTAAGCAAGTTTTTGTGATGGGTTAATGTGGGTACACAAAAGCAGAAAGCACACAAAGAAAATTTCAAATATTTCAAATAATAAATGCAAGCACACACAAACTTGTTGTGTTGTATGCGCGGAGAGGTGTTAACAGCTACTGGGAATGCAGTGAGTGTCCCAGTTCTTTTAAGAGTTTCAGGGATGAATGGTACTTCTCTATGTTCCCCTTGTCTCATGTGATTGTGTTACAGCAGAAGGCAGGCTGATAAAAAGTGCCCCGCCACCGTTAGAGAAAGCGCAGGGCACTGGCAGGATGTTGAATGAGGATCCGGTTTATATTCAAAGTGCTATCAAATCCGTGCTCAGATTTCACTTTGTGCCATTCTCCCCTTTTATCTGTTTTTTCTGTTGAGTGGGAAGTTTACATAAGATTTTCCATTGTTTCAAAGTTTGCTATCTGGCTGCACAGGGTCCTTAAGGAAAACCGGATTTTCATTTTTAATCCTGTAGTTCATACAGATCAATTACTAATAATTTAATAGATTCCTTTATACAATACTGATACTACTTTTTAAAGTTAGAAACTGGGTCGCCATTTCATAGTCTTTCCACCAGAGAGCACTGACAGCTTTATGTTTAATCAAATGCACAGAATGTTTTCTTATTGACAATTTAAATAAAAAATCAAAGAGATCTATTACTGTTCAGGTTATGTTTAAAAAAAAAAGACTAATTACGATACTGATGGATTGTTATTGGATTTTTTTAAAAACTCCCAAAAACTGGCAATAGTTAAAAAAATCAGTATCAGTTGAGCTATAGGCCTAGTTATTAGGTGTTGCTTAGTTCAATCTAGGATTTTTCCTTATCTGAATCAACAGAGGGTGCCGGATGCTATACAGATTGTAAAGACCCTTGAGGCAAATTTGTGATTTGACAAATAAACCAACAGCTATTAAAGCGCACATAATATGCTAATTTTCAGGTTCATAATTGTATTTGGAGGTTGTACCAGAATAGGTTTGCATGGTTTCATTTTCAAAAACAGCATAGTTTTGTTGTACTGCACATTGCTGTAGCTCCTCTTTTCACCCTATGTGTTTTGGTCTCTGTTTTAGCTACAGAGTGAGCAATCTCACTTCTTTACTATCTTTGTTGGGAGTTGCACATGCTCAGTACCTAGGTAAGATCACATCAGCTAGGTAACTTTCTCCAACTTTGGTCAGGATTAGCTGGGAGACTTCTTCTAAACGAGGGCACACTTGTGGAATATCTGCAGAGGAACATGGAAGTAGTTCTTTTGTAGATTATGGTGAACTAGTGTGTGTTGTAGCAGTGTTTGGTCATTGAAAACGAGCTAGCATGCTAGCGATAGCATGCTACGGTTAGCCACCTTGTCTTGGCTAGTGGCGTAGAACGCCGTGCAGATTTTGAACAGCTCACCCGGAGACTGAAGGCAGAGAACATTCAGAAACCCCATAACACCCCAAATCCTATGGGCACTTTAATGTGTCCTTTCAATGCTCTGAGCAATGAAACACAACACATCTTCTTTGTAGCGTCCATGTTGTTTCCACATAACAACAGAGACTGTACTCTATGTAGTAGATGTTTCATAGATTTTTACTTTACTTTACTATTTATTTTTGTGTTGACTTTTTACTTTTACTTACATTTTACAAAATTGTCTTGTTCTGTACAAAGTTCTGTACAAATGTCATGTATCATGTTGTGTATCATGTAGTGTGTGTTGTTGAATAGTGCGGACACTGCACTCACACCGTGAGTGGGCGTGCACGGTACATGGAGAAATGAGTGAGAGAAAAGAAAAAGAGACTAGCTGTCCGGAGGATAATCAGTCATGTAACTTATGTTGTCAGTTCATTTAAGCCTGTTGTTGTATTGGTCTATATTTCTTGAAAATTTAAAGTAAGTTAGCTAGTGATTCTATTGTTTGTGTTCTTTACCTGTTAGCTGGGTTGCACATGGCTGTTGATGCGATATAATGGCGACTGTTGAACACTCTTGCTCACATTTGTATTTTAGGTGCATTATTTACATGCTACAGTTAGGCTACACTGCATTAAGATAATGTAATTAATAGTGGGTTTATTGATATTAATGACTAGCATATATATGATTCCTATGCACTGAGTATGGTAGCCGTTTCAATGTTATTTATTTATATGCAGAACCACACACAAACACAAAGCCATAGCAGAGCCATGCACATGTTTGTCCTGTTGTAATAAAGCATCAACAGAGAGAAGTTGTCTCCATCCGTGTTTTACCAGACACACCTGGGGCAAAGTTGGACACCAGAATCAGCTTTAAATACAGTCCTAATCTAGTATCTAGTTATTATTGTTAGTGTTGTCAATACCAAATTCAATGTAATTGGATGGGAATATACACAGAATTCTCACAGAATCACAATTGAATCATATATTGCTACTCAGTCAGAATCTTATTAACCTGGAGTCCCAGTCTCTGATACAATAGTCATAAATGTAATGTTTCAGGCCTATTGGTAGACATCCATTTAAAATGTAGCCAACGGCATATAAAGAGCCTTTTTCCATGTCCACTGAAGTTTGGTTGTCATTCGCAAGGCTACTTTTACTTTTATACCTTAAGTAAATTTCCAAGCCTGTACTTTGTTAGTTTTACTTGAGTAAATAATTTAAATCAGTACTTCTACTTTTACCAGAGTATTTTCAACACAAGTATCTGTACTTCTACTTGAGTACAGGAAATGAGTACTTTTGCCATCTCTGTATAACGACTTAAAGATGATGAACACAACAAAGTGGAAGAATGACTTCCCAACTTGGGAAATGGGACTATCTGAGGTGTATGAGGTGAGGTATTTTTTTGGGGGCATTTGTTGGCCTTTATTCACAGGACAGGAGAGAGGGTGTGGGGGGGGGATGACATGCAGCAAAGAGCCGCAGGTTGGAATTGAACCCAAGGTTGTTGCGGTAAGAACTGAGCCTTTGTACGTGGGGCTGTGCTCAACCAGATGAGCTAGCCAGGTGTCCCAAAAATTCTGTTTGACTAGCTACACTTTTCTCCTAACTGAATGTCCTAAACAAAAGTCTTTGTTTTGCGGCTTTGCCATTGCCGTCCATTTTCTAAAAACCTTTTGAGCCGACAGGGTACCATTTAAGCGTGTGGCTTCTTTATCATGGTAATGTAACCTACATCTGTTGTACAAACACACACATACACACACTGCACAGAAGAAACCAGTGCAAGGATTAGTTTATTCACAGTGGTAACCAAGGGAGATAACCTCGCTCCAAATCTGGCATTAATCCAGTGGTAGTCAAAGTTACTGGGCCAGCAGAACTATCCCTTAAACCAGGAATCTAGTCAACATCTGGGAAGACTTAAGGCTTTACTTGATCTCACGATGTGTCATTGGTCATGCTGGTCAGGTAGTTTCTAATCCTGGGTGGCTTAATCATGTTACTCCGCCATTTTGAGGTGCTTGAACTCTGTAGCCAGTGCTGGTCATTTTCTTAGCTGTTTTTTCTTTTAGTCCGTTCCCAAAATACAAAGAAAAGATACAAAATATGGCAGCCTACAAATTAAGTTTCACTGTGTGATTGCAGTCACAGTCAGCAGCATAATTACATGTCACTCACAAAAAACTTCTGGGCCATAACCTTTATTATTACTGCACACACACTCACAAAGGAGCCTTTTGAAGCTGTAATGTCAAGTAAGGCTTAACAGTAACAGTTGCCAGGTTGTCCTTGGTAACCATTTTGAGAAACCTTCAACCAATTCTCCGACTTTGGTTGCACTCAGTGGCAACAACTTTTTAACATGTAAAAAATAAGGACAGCATAACGTGTGACTTGCTGGATTAACTTTGGAGGAACCAGGGATTTAATATGGACACGTTGACCGATAACACTTAAGATTCTTTTATGTCATATTGACATATAACTGCATAGTATCTTAATTACTCAAATTAAAATTAGTGTTGAGCCCTGTCAAGGTTGAAGTTTTATACTTTGAGTACACTTAAACAAGAGGCCAATAGTCATAAAGTAACTGAAAAAGTGCTGTTGCTAATATGCCTTTTGTTTCTCCAGATATCAGGAGAAAGTGCAAACAATCAATGCAGTAGAACATTTAGCGGCAATTTTGTTTAAAAAGGCCAGAAAGCTTGGCCCTCAGTGCTCTGACAATGCCAGCCCTATCTCCACAGCGCTGTGGAGTAAGGTCTGGCTTCACCACACATACATTCCAAGATAGGAGAAAAAAACGCTCTGGGTTTCTTTAAACCAATAACAATCGTCTTGTGCGGCGCTAAGCTCCAGACGCAGAGACGGTGCCTCTGCAAAAAGGTCTCGGTTTGTTACTCTGTTTCATTGTGAAAGCTGTTCTCCTCATTTGATTGTTCTCTGCAGAAAACAATTAAACCCTTTCACCGAATATACCTAAACCTTTAATCCAGTTTGCAGCCTGTCTTTATTTTGTTTCAACAAGGTCTCTTCTGCCACTCAAATTCCTCCCTCGCTGAACAGAAACTTCCACAACAGAACTTGTTTTTGGGAAACATTTGCACCCCTAAACCTAACCACAGATGGGACTCTGGTGTCTAACTCCCTAATTAGGATAATAATTTCTAGGAGACAGGGTTGCATTTTATATCCATCTGTAAAAAATGTAAAAAGTCTGAATTCATACTTTATTAAGGTTTGTCCGCAAGACAACAAGCAACAACTTTTCTTGTCTTTGCATTGACTTTTTATGGGATCGCGCAGCTGAATTCTGGTCTGAAAGCTGGTCTGATTGGTTGAAGGACTATCATACAGAGTCATTTGAACTATACCATTTGTCACGCCTCTTGTGTAGAGAAAATACAGAGCAGGCTCCCCAGACCAATGCTCAATCTCAAATCTATTGAGCTTGGCTTGGTCTGGTGATAGCCAGACTAGGTTTGACCACGATCCAGGAGGTAATATGTTAATTTGCTGCTGCGTGGAAATAACAAATACCGGATGGACTTCACATTGTGTACGTATGAAGGAATGACCAATGGTTGCTCACACATTTGTGGACAGTTATGTATATCTACTTTTAGGAGCATTTATATCCTCTCTTTGTGTTCATTTCCTAACAGGAAGTAGTTACAGAGTCATACAGCTCCTAGCCAGTTGGACTCATTTGAGCTGTTGGCAAGACCTAAATGCCCATTGGCACAGGGGTGAGCAAAAGCCCCAGAGGAGACCAATCAGTCTTGATAAGGAGTTATGCTCTCCGTAGACTTGGATGTGGCTTAGAAGTGCCATTCAAATAACACAAAAAGAAAACGTACAGAATCACAAGGGGCAGCAGGCGGCGTCAGAGTAGGAACTTACTTGTGATTTAAGTATTTGCCTTGCTGAAGTACTTGTTTTTTACCTGACCCTTGTTTTTAAGCTGCATGTATAGGAAGGAGCAATTAAAATCCTTCTTAGCAGTATAAATTTAGTATCATAGTTTTATGAAATCCTGTTGCTCACAAACTAAGTCTTACCCCACAAGGTGGCAGGATCACGCGTTACCCTGAATAATGGCTGATTTTGTGTAACTCGCCTTTTCTGCACTCTGCTCTTTAACCGAGCGAGCAGAACATCCCTGTAATTAGTGTTGTCCAACTGTGCCACGCCCGCTCTCTCCAGACTGGCTTTTTTAACTTGATTATTGCCTTGACATGTTAGGGTTTTTGTTTTTCATCCTATCGCAGAATTTGCAGACAACATCAGATATCTTTGACGGACATCCTGGCTTTGATTCTCTGTCTCTTTCTCTTTTCTAGAAGTGTCATGGTTGTGCTCAGTGGGAGCCACGTCTGGTCGTAGTGTAGCTTTCTTCCTGAAGGCTCTTGACCAAGCCAGCTAATAAAAGGTTTCAGTGCCACTGTTATTATCCCCAGCGGAAACCCGGCAGTGCTCTGATCACCAGCATCGGGAGGCTGATTGCCTCTGTGAACTGAAGAGGTTGACAGACACTAATACAGCCTGGCGGTTAAGTGAGGGCATTAAATAAAGTGCAGTCAATTTTGTTAATGAAATATAATCCCCTGTCTGCTTTTATGCTCGGCTGTGCCCTGGAACTTTCTGTTGTTGTGGTTGTTAGGAGAAAAGGAAATGGGCAGCGGTTCAAAATGGCACAGTGTACTCTGGGTAATGTTGCATCTGCTCACTGGCTCTGGGCTGTTGTTTTGTGAGAAATCTGCACTGCTGAATGTGTTGAGTGACATTGTTGTGTTTGAGATTTCACGGCTGGTTTTGTGGTTGTTTTCTTACCAGATTTGATCTGACACTGCCACAGCCTCCTCATCCACACACAGGCGCACACGCACGCACGCACACATGCACACATGCACCCATGGAATGCCACTCTCTCCCACCCTTGGATTTTGCCAATACAGTGTAGCAGCACCACAAAGGCTTTGACAGAGCAGACTATGCAAACTTTACTGTTGTTTTCCAAAATGAACACCTGCGTGTGCCACATAGCGGAGCTGTTTGGTGGCTGTCGATTCACCTGGTTGATTTGTTTATTGTGTGCAACAGCTGCTTCACTTAAAATTCACAATGCTTTTCGAGCTCTCGGAGAACATTCACAATCTAAAGAGGATTAACGAAAAACAAAAAGCTGCACTGGTAAATTGTTTGAATGCTTCTGGGGTTAGTAATCTCTGAGAAATCTGCTGCTTTGAACAAAGAAGATTTAGTTGAGATTTCCTCTCTCTCAATAAAAACTCCATGAATTTTCACAGTGAGACTTAAAAATAAATCTTAAGTGCAACACATCCTTTATCCGATTCAACATATACTGTTTGTTCAGTGGCTCCAGAAAATAAGAGCAAATTCCTCCACGTCTGTCTCATGCTTGGCACTAATCGCCATGTAACCAAATCCTGACAGACATTTAGAGAAGGCTGATGTACAGTGAATTACCATGAATCATTAGTCCAGGATAGGGTGTATCTAACAATCATTTTCAGTACCAATTGCAGTCTGCTCATTATTGTTTTTCAAGGGACACTTTGCCAATTTTAAACTAGCTCTGTGTCATGGCTGTGTGGACAGTGTGTGCAGATGAACGTTGTCTGGCTTGGAGCAGTGGAGGTCTGCCTGCAATCTGCTGCTATGAGCAGGAGCTCCATGCACTGGCTCTACAAAGGGAAACCAAACATTGTTCATCTGTCTACACTGCCATGACACAGAATTGAATTGAACTCAGCAAAACATCTCATTAAGTAGCCTAGTCATTGTTTAGTTTATGAAAAATTAAAAAATGGTTAAGAAATCCCTTAGTCTTAAATCCAAAGAGAGTAAATTTACTATCATACTGTATATGACACAAAAGGAAGAACATTTTCACATTTGAGAAGCAGGAAGCAGAAAATGTTGATTAATTGAGGATCAAAATTGGTGCCTCAACATGAGGGGTATTAATGAAAATGGTTAAATAATCTGCTGTTTTGCTCTGGAATAAAAAAAAAGGTGATACAAAAAAGTAACCCTGATGATTTAATCAAGGTTGTCTCAGCCTGGAGATTGTGATCCATGGAGTTGTGTATGCCGATATATCGACCAATAGTTGTTATTGGTGACTTTATTTGCTAGTAATCATAAAAGTAATAATTGCACTAGAGAAATGGTATACTCGGGTTGTGGTAATTTACAATGTGTCCATATATAGTTTTATCCACCAGAGATCACCGACAAGCTTAATTTTACACTGTAAAACATCCCTCTCAGCATCAGGAGACAAAGAATCATCACAGTCTATCAATCACAGCCTTTTCTGCTTTGATTTTGACCTTTCTGTTTTTTAAATCTGTCTCTTGCAAATCGTCCAACTTTATGTACTGCAAATAATCTGTTAAAGGTCCCGTGGCATGAAAATTGTACGTTATGAGTTTTATTTTAACATTAATATGCATTCCCCCAGCCTGCCTTTGGTCCCCCAATGGCTAGAAATGGCGATAGGTGTAAAGCGAGCGCTGGGTATCCTTCTCTGTCATTGAAAAATTTTGAATTTTATGACCTCATAAGGAGCAAGATTACCTCCCCTTTCTCTACTTTGCCCGCCCAGAGAATTTGGCCCATCCTTGAAAAAGTCAAGGCAAGGCAAGGCAGTTTTATTTGTATAGCACATTTCAGCAACAAGGCAATTCAAATTGCTTTACACAAAATCAGTTAAACAGATAAAACACAAGTATCCTCAAAAAAGAAAATCAAAAAATTAGATTAAACAAGAGAGAGACATCATGACTTTCAAACAAGCAAAGTGGCAGTTGGTCAAGGCCCCCCCCCCCCCCCCCCCCGGACTGGCTCTAGTGGCTGTGATTCTGCACCAAGGCTGAATTTGGGGAAAGAGACTTCAGATATAGTATTAGGGGACCACTAGGGTCTACATAAAAGCATCCAAAGAGCACCATGTCATGGGACCTTAATCACCATTTCAATGGATCACTTAATTGCTTGGCCTATGAAATGTCAGAAAACCAATCACATTTTTTGAAAGCCCAAAGTGATGTTTTTTTTTAACCTACCAACACTCCAAAACTACTAATTAGCTATCACATAAGAGAGAATTATTGATGACAATTTGACAGTTTCTTTTTCTACTTCCACTTCTTCCTCTTCTTCTGCATTGAATGACGGTGATAAACATCTCTCAACTAACAAGTAGTTGAAGAAGATGCGAATAACCTTCACCAGTTTGAACAGTGCATTTGTAACCTCAAGGTATCTCAGTCATCATCCCTCTGAGGGCTAAGCACCAAACAGGACAAATTCCTTTTTATTACTGAGCCACTTCAAAATTCAGTAAGCATTGCTGCTTTCGGTCTCCGGCAGCCTTGAGGAGAAGTTTCTTAGCCAGACACATTTCTTTAACAAATAACACCTTTAGGAAAGTCTCGAGAGGCCGGACGTCTGTTTAGTCTAGTGGAGAAAAAAAATTGGTGATGCTGTTTGTTCTTCTTGTCCTGCAGATGATGCACTGCATCTGTCGGTTTGTCTAATCCTTTCCGATTGTCAGATGTCTCTGTAGTTTGCGTTGGTGATGTATAAATACATACTCAAATTTCTCTGTGTGAGCAGTCATGCTGTGTGTAATCGCTACCAATGGGATGAGGCTTTATTATGGAATTATGGCGGGATACCATTGAGTTTCAGGGGGAATATCAGTTGCTAAATGTCAGTAATCCTGTGCTGGCATTTGGCAAATTGAAATGGATTTTCTCTGGTCGATGTTTTTCTCAACAGGCACCCCCCCCCCCCCCCCCCCCCTCCACACACACCACCTCACCCTGCCTTCGCCCTTTAAACACAAAGAAACAGGGAGAATTCTGCTGTGAAGTACTCAAATCAAAATTATGTGTGCAGCATCTTCTCTCTGTTGCATTTTAATTTTGCACAAAAGGTTCTCTTGCCAATTGCGAGTCTGCAGTCAGGCTGTGGTAGATGGCAAGCAGCAGATTCAGTACTATACAGTGTCTTCATCCTTGGCTGGCAGTGCCGTCCTCTCTGCCCGTCAGCCATCTGTGACCAAAAGAGCCACCTACTAAAAGAGAGAGAAACCCAGATATTACAGCAGGATCAAGCTAAAAGGCTCTAGTCATAAACGAGTGGCATAAGTCATTTTCTGTGATTGGCTGAATGCCGCAAGACATTCTGGCTTAACGTTCTGGCTCAGCGTTTTCTCTAAATATAACCCTTGACAATAGCAGTTATAGATATTATAGAATAGGAAACATGCTTTTTTTAAACCACATTTTCGTCTCCATTTACCCGTAAAGCAGGTGGTCTGAGACATGCAGCTACAGCGTCTTTATAGCCAGGCTGTCTTCACGCTGTGTTTGTTTGTCACTAGCCACGATGGCATGTTTTCATCTTGTGAGTCTGTGTGTGTCATCATGGCAAAATGTAGTCCAGGCGACATACTGTAGCGGGAGCTACCACAGAGGCGGATTTCAATACTTTGCCAGGTGTTACATTTTTTTCTGTCTGCAGCCAGATTTTTGAAACAAAACTTTACAGATGTATAGTTCAAAATGAAGGCAGAGTTCGAAGATGGGTGTGGTTGGAACAAGGGCGACGGAAGTAGGGGGGATAGAAAGTAGGGCCATTGGCCCGATTGGCTCAAGCATTAAACTGTAAATCAAACGATAAAAAAAACTGAAGGCCTATTGCCTTCTGTTTTTTTATTGTTTGATTTACAGTTTAATGCTTTTTTTTAAAGATAATTTTGTTGGGCATTTTCAGCCTTTATTTTGGAAGGACAGCTAAAGATATGAAAGGGGGGAATGACATGCAGCAAAGGGCAGCAGGTCAGAGTCCAACCCTGGCCTGCTGCGTTGAGGAGTAAACCTGCGCCTGCTCTACCAACTGAGCTAACCGGGTGCCCACAGTTTAATACTTCGACCAAGTTGACAACCATACATAAAGCAGCTCAACAAGAATAAAAAAAACTTTATTGGAAAAAAAATGACGTAAAAAAATAGAAAACAGTTACAATCACACATTACAATAGTAATAAACAATAAAAAGACCACAGGTTTTGTGCAAAGTCGAACTAAACAAAGACACCTGTTTAAATGTAAATTAGTTTTAACACTGTTATAAATGCTTTGTTCAAAGTTTACAATCTCTTCTGCTCAGATGTAACCTGTTGACTTTGTACAGTCTAAAATATTGTCACCCATACAGTGGCTGATATTGTGACATTTGAAATTTGACCATTTCTAGTCGAGTCACATTGCTCCAAAATCAGGGGGCTGTATACAATAAACGGCACCTCTATCCTCAGACTAGGAAAGTGTGATATTTATATGATATATTTGATATGATGTGATACAAATGATGTCATGATTAAGGCTGCAACTAACGATTGTTTTTATTACTAATCAATCTGGCAATTTTTTTCTTGATAAATTTATAAATCGTCAGAAGTCAGTGACAAGTTTAAAATTTTGTCCGACCAACAGTCCAAACCATCAAATCCTCACATTTGAGAAATGAGCTGGAACAATTTGTGGTTAAAAGATTAATTGCACAGATGACCGCTGCTGTGTTTTGTGGATTACATGTACGTTATCAACCTGAGACGTATTAACGAATGAAACAAAGAACCCCATCCAGGGAAAAACCGTAGTTTTAAGGGCTGTGAGGAAGAAATCGACAGTGATGTAAATCTTCCCACACAGCAGAAAGTCACAGTCAAACATAAAGTCTCAATATGCTTTGTTTCTGACAGGTAGACTCATTCCGCTCACACAGATATGCAGTTTCTCGACTTCTCAAAGAACAGATTTTTTTTCCTCTTCACTTTCACAAATTCTTCACTTTCTCAAGTGAGCGAGCATCAGCCTACGCAGCAGAGCATAGAACTTCTCCAAACTGTTTCTGTGAACATATGGTGGTGTTTTTTTCCCCCTCCTCATCCCAAAAGTTTTCTGGTAGCAGAAGGGGAAGTGAATATTGTAGTGTTTAATCCTTTATATTTGTGGGGATTATGTTCCATTTGATATCAGATATGCATTAGTCAAATGGGTTTTGACTGCTTTCCACTCCCGGATACAAGTACACGTGTCAAGATACACACACACACACACACACACACACACACACACACACACACACACACACACACACACACACACACACACACACACACTACATCTACTGATTAAGACAGGGATTTGCAGTATTGATGTTTGTAGCTGTGAAAAACAAATGGATAAAAGGGTGTTTTCTCCTTATTGTTGCCTCTACAGAGTTTCATCAACATAAAAGCAGTAAGGATTTAAGATTCTCTGTGATGCTCTGGACTATAATGATGCAGTATCATGCCAACAGAACAGATTAGTGTTCATTTGACCTGGATTGAAGGATTTTCTTTTCATATGTCACCGCTGATAAGGCTGATGCAACCGAAGTAGCATGCACCAAGGGCAGCAGCATCAGGATGTTTAGTTATTGTACTGGAAGAACGAAACATCTGCACAGCACTAAGCAATGATTTAAATAAGGAACTGCAACAGATAATAATTCACTATTCCCATGGGTGGAGAGTTACTAAGTTACTGTTACACTAGTACTGTACTAAAAGTCATAATCTTGAAGGTCTCCGTTTCTTTTTTTCTTTTTTGTTTGTCTTTGGCAATAGGCGGTAATTTCAGGTGTGTTTTAGACCTTACTTCCCAGAGATCCGAACATTATCGCCTATGTGACATATATCAGTCAGCAATTAAAGAGCGTGTCTGTTGCGTTAGCTCCACCTGCCCTCTCTTGTGGACCAACCACTGTTGGGTGATGGAAAAAGCGTCACTAACTGTGATTATTCCTGGGAAAGTCACCACAGACATGTAGGTTGTAAAACTGCAAATGCAAGGGCTTTTATCAGCGGGCCATAGGCTCAATCATCATTGTGTTACCTCATTCAGCGATAGATAGTGACTTAACAGACATTTTATTAAAACTATACTTCTACTGCCAACCCAAAGATATTTAATTTTTTACAGTAAATACGTATATTCAACAAATTCTCACATGAGAAGCTAAAACCACGGAAGGATTAGGAATTTTCCTTCTGATTCAACAAATTGTTAATTAATTTTCTGCCAAGCAACCAACCAATCAATCAACTAATTTATCCCACAATAAAAAAACGTTACACCTTTGTGAGTGCTATGTACAGTTCACTAACAACAGGTAGTTAAATTGAAGAAAATAGAAGTGTCACATATTGTCCACCACTTGTAGTCCCCAAATATTTGTTACTAAATACTAAATAAACATCAATGTGCAGGAATTTTGGTTTGTTCTCGTTTCAGTTTAAGAGTTTCTTCTGAAATGATGTGTGCAACAATTGGATCTTCCAACATGCAAATTGAACAATTTACAAAAGAAAGGGATTTTTGGTGATGGATTATGAGAAATATGTTGGCTACCCAGACTTCTGACAAACATTTTGCTGGGTTTTTAGTATTAATAGAGTAAACTCATTTCAGTCTTTGCATGTGACTGCTCTGGTGTTGTTGGAAACACCTAATAAATAAACCTCCGGCTGCAGGAACCTAGCTGATTAATGCACTGTAGCAAGATAAAATTAAGTGAATGTTTCTCCAGAGCAGAGCATTTGTTAGATGAGCTCCACAGATTCTTTTTTAAGATAAAAAACTGCAGCCGAGCTCCTCTGCTTCCATGTGGGAGCCGCATGCCAGCTGTCTGAGGGGACTGCCCCCTCTGCTGGGCTCTGCAGGACCAGCAGCAGGCTGCAAACCTCCCAGCTCAGCAATGAACGTAGCAGCTGCTCGTTCATTCATTCACTGTCCTTCTTTTCCTTTGAAGGACAGTGTCTTCTTGTCCTTTCCGTTCAACTTTACTTCAGTTCATTTATGCAGTGAAATAATGAAAGAAGAAACTGAGAGTAGTGGAATGTAACATTTACTACCATTAAGTACCTTAATGTATTTAATTACAGTTTGGAATTTTAAGTATTTAAATTTTATGGCACTTTTTACTTTTTACACTTTTTACTCCACTACATTTTTCCGCTGTGTTATTTAGCATATTTCCCAGATTTATTTTCATATAAAACATGATGTGCTGCTAAACTTGGTGCATTGGTCAGTGAAACAAAAATACCCCTCTTATTCACTTATTCATTTGAATGTTTCCAGATACATTTCAAACAAGTTGGTTTTAATTAAACACAGGTTGAAAAATAAGGTTTCTAGGACAATAATTGAGAGAAAAGCAGATTTAATAGTCCAACATTTTATACAGTAGATAAAATCAGCTATATCTCAACCAACCACATGATAATAATCTTACAATTTGCAGTGCAAAACTCTACTCTCTACTGCTGAAATAAACAAAAATATGCCACTGTAATGAGTAAAAACCCAAAAGACTTGTATAAATAGCTCAAGAATTAAATAATATATAAACCTAAGAAAATCTACAAATTGTAGTAATGATTTTGCACAGTTCCTGTGGCTGTCAGAGCTCCTGTGGGTGAAATTTAGAGGTAAACTTGTGCATGACCGTGTTACCAGCAGCAAAGTCGACCTTCTCCTACGGGAAAATAATACTTTGTTATCTTGTACTTGGATGACTTTTGAAGCGAGACCTTTGCTGGGAATATGACAAGAATTAAATAATGTGTCTGGACCTCCAACTCTCAATCTCAAAGAGTGGCTCTTTTGTTTACGCTCCTGTCTTATTCCCCAGAACAGCACTAAGGCTGTAAAAAGAGGGGAGGAGGAAGAATGAGAGAAAGACTCTACAGACAAATATTTTCTCTAACGCCTTAATTGAAATTGGATTTTAACTGCTCGCTGGACCGTGGTGGAAAGAATCAGGTGCCAGGGAGCTAGCAGTTTTGCATTGCAAATGTAATTTTCAGTTTTTTTCCCATTGCCCAGGAGGCACTTGAAAATAGCTTACAGATATGTTTTTTTATGAGCCATTTTATTCAGGTTGAGCCTCTCATTATTCCAATACCCATCGCGATTAGCTTTTCTGATTGAACTACAGTGTGGTACTGTTGTTAACTGAGCAGGAGCGTTAGTCTTTGGGGGAAATTGTATTCTCTTCATGCCCAGATAGAGCCTGATGGAGGTGAAATTTGGATTGCGCAATATGCATAGGGAAATAAACATCTAATGTGCTTCGAGGTTTCATTCATCACACAAGTGGATGGGGCACTTGTTGTTTATTATTCTGTAATTTTCAAATGTATTGCCTAGTCGGTTTGCATAGGGGAATGCTGCAGTGATTGATACAGAAAATAATGTTTAGATATTTATTTATGCCTGTAGATACCAACCACTAGCAATCACATCCTCATACTGAACATGTTATTGCCAGTGGTGGAGGAAGTTTTAATACTTTAGTAGTAAAGTAAAAGTAAAAGTGACCACCCTGTATAAAAAATCCTGCATTGAAAATATTACTTTAAAGGGATACTTCACCGATTAGTAATAAACTTTGTATCAGTAGAAACCCAGTGGTATTTTCTAATGACCGTGCTTCCCTCCCACATGTCCCCCTGAAACTAGTATTCTGTGTGTGTAAAAAGATTTCTGATGATGCGAAAATCATTATTTTGCATCATTTGAGGCATTTTTGCCCAGCGGCTGTGGACTACAAGCTAGCTAGTTCCACATGTTTTGCTAACTATATTCAATTTACACTTTTTTATATATTGTTTGAAATGGTCTTAGCCGCAATAAATAACGTATGGGCTCTGAAAAAGTATTTAAAAAGATCTGTCATCTGTAGCTGCTGTAATCCTGTAAAAATGTCCACCAATCACTGCCTAGCAGTCCGCTTGGAAAGAACCAATCAAATGCCTCCTTTCCCCACGGCACGTACTCCACCCCTCCCGTGTAAGAGCCAGAGCGCAATGGGTCTCCACATTGCTAACAGTAGTCATGTTTGTTTTAAACATTCTGTATTAGGTGTTTGCTTACCCGTGAATGAGACATAAAGTCAAATTGCTGTCCTTTCTCCGCTCTGCTCTGAAGTTGCAACGCAGCGATGCTCGTGCACGTCTGTGTGTGGGTAGGGAGTGCCAAGGGCAGGGGGAGGGGTTAGACAGAGCCCTGAGGAGATGCTACTTTTAAATTTTGCTAGCTTTTCAACATTATCAACCCTGCCTCTAAAGCAGCAATAATACTTATTTGTATTAGCCCGGGAACCAGACAGATCTGCAAGTGTAGCGGTTGTGTACTCTTGTGCGTTGTGTATATAGCTGAAACATGTACTCTTTCTCTTTGGCTTCACCCAGCCGTTTATTACAAATATCACAGAATAACAGTTGCAGTAGTTCTCCACAGTTCAGCCAGTCTCACACTAAATGCTAAAACAAATAAGAATGTAGTGAATTTAAGCTAAAACGAAGCTAGCAAAAACATTACATGTTGACAACAGATGAATAGAAAAACACCATTTAAAACAATAAAAGAAACAAAATTGACATACTGCATTTACTCAAGTAACTGAATGCTGAAAATAAACTCAAAACAGTTTTACCCATAAGAAGGTAATTAAAACAAATGTATAATGGAGTTAATGTTAAGGCAACTTACAATAGCGACGCCACATGCAGACTTTAAATACATTTCGGGGTGCACCGCTGAAGTGCAGGGGTGCAGCAGAGGCCTCTGTCAATGCCCAATGTGAGTCAAGTTCAGATTTGAGTTGCGCATGTGTCACTTAACGACAGGTAGCCTACAAGATGCTAACGAGAGACTTTTGTAGTGTCAATACAGTAAAAATGAACTTACTTAACAAAGTTTGTTCACTGCTGGCTACAAGTTAGCATCAAACACAACAAAGGTTGTCAGTTAAATGGGGTTTTGAGCTAACGTTAACAATGAAACAATTGTAGATAGATAAAAGGTTTTTGAAATGATGACACATTATGCCGTGAACTGTTTAAATCTGAGCATGCGCGTCTCAAATCTGCACTCCACTCACATCTGACGGTGACACCTCTCGATACACACAACCAGGTCACAATGGCAAGCTAATTTACTTCTACAATAACTCTCGGGAAAATAAAATAATTCAAAACAAGATAAAAATCTGCATAAAACGGACAGTTAACAGTATAAAAATATAGTAATTGATAATAAATCATAAATGTAGATTGAAATCAAAACACAGTGACAGTGATGGCAATTGAAATACACAATACATAAGCTCATGTGTTAATTGCTCTGGCCGCTGCATCTGTTCCCCTTCCGTTCAGACAGATTTCCAGCCAGCCTGGCACTGGTCGGGCCAATCACAACCGTTTATCTCATATTGGGCGGTTTCAGAGAGTGACAACTTGTGGAGCCTTCACGCTTTACACAAAATACTGGACAATGTAATTTTTCGATCGTGCACCCTTGCGCCCCAGACTCTGCGGCGGGCTTAAACCTAGCTTAGTAAAGAGGATGTTGACGCATTTTCAAAAACAACCAAGATGGCTGCAGCTGATGTATAACTTCTACTGAAGTACTATTGTCAAATTCTGATGGCAAAAAGGGCAACACTCGTTCACAGACACATCACTGTATACCGTTTACATTTGTAAACATCACGTTTCATTACTGTAAACAGTTGTAGTTCTATCCATTTGTGGCCAAATGCATTTTGGTCTGTGGCCATTGATAACACCCCTTGAAAATTTAACTAAGATGTTCCAGACTAACGTGCATTTGCAATTTAGTCTGCTGATCTCCGGCTATATTTTTACATAAACAATGTGAATGGCATGAATGACTTCCTGAATGGAAGTCGCTTTGGACAAAAGCTTCAGCTAAATGACATGCAAATGTAATGTAATGAAAACAATGTGAAAAGTGTCGCTCATAGTAATACACTTACAGAGAATTGTCACATGACTCTGAGCTGATCTGATCAGAGCTTTATAGTTAGTTTCAGCTCATTGGTTAGCTATTCCGGTCCACAACTTTACTGTTTTAGTGTTGTTTCCAGCTGCTGTTTTCAGAGAAAAAAGCTCCGTTAAATCCACAGTACACTAACTGCTCTGTACCAAACAGTAGATGGACAAAGCTAGCAACAGGTGAACATAGTGCAGCATTTAGCAGCTAAAAAGAAATACAGTATATAGTTTTTAGGAGTTGGTAGAGACCAAAATAAGTGCTAAAAGAAAAGTGAATATTGAACTTACATTCATCAGGTGGTCACAAACACTAGCCCAAATGCATGTTGCTCCATAACTGCTGAATGTGTAAATAAGCAACTGTTTGCTAATAGGTTCACCACATCAACTTAAAAGGTGATATGTCAATGTTGACAACTTGTTTCCGGTGCCTTTGTGGCCCAAAAAAATCAATTATAATTATAATATTATATACAGATATCTAATATATAATATTACAAAAGTAAATGTATTAAGTTACATTCCACCGCTCGCTATTTCTCAATTTCTGCACAGCTGATGCTTTATTTACAAGGTGGCCATCACCTTTCTGCCAGTTTTTCCTCCTATATGTAATCTGGTCACACAGGCTCACTGCAGGAGAGACTGGTGAAAGATTATGGCTCTCTTGTATCCTGGGTCCCAATGATCCCACGCATTCTGTCTCCGAACTGAGATCAATACCTCCTAGGGTAGGTTTTAGCACCTTTAAAAATAGCTCCCTCAAGGCTTTTGGTGGGGGTGTGTTGAATGAAACAGCAACGTGCTAAAAGAATACGTGGCACTGCAGTTAATGGCTATCATTGTCTGAGTTGATGGTCGCAAACAAGGTTGTTACAGCCACATATGGAGTCATATTCTTCAAGCAAAAGGTTTTAACATTAGTCTATGTCCTTTACGTTCCTCTTCCGGGATTGCTCCAGTGCTGCAGGAAATTCTGCCGGATGCATGTCTTTTCCATTTCCTTCTGCTTTCTTTGTGTTGGAATTTTAGAGTTGGCGGATTTACGAGGACTACGACAGCTAGCTAGACAATCTGTCCAATCTGAGTTTTCTCTCACAAGACTATTTTGCAGCAGCTCTGTGCAGAGTTTAGCACCACCCATAATGATTCTTGCCATTAAACCAGAGCACATTTTCTTCCCATCCCCAATTGCCATGTGGAGTAGCCAGACCCTCCTTCAGAGCGCTTTGGAGGAGGGTCTGGTAAAACGAGACTATTTTAACATTGACCGAAAGCTCTGAGGTTGAAACTTTATAGTCGCTCTGCTGCCTCACTCCATAAATTAATGGTCCCCATTTCGGCCTGTGCTCCCCAACTCCCTTACTGTACTCCTTCCTCAACGTCAAGCCCGTCAACTTCTCTGTCAAACGGCTCAACAGGCTGACTCGTGATCGCCCTGATGAATGAGCAAACGAGGAGAGTAGTCGTGAGTCTTGCACTCAAGCTAGTAAAGGTTCATTGCCCTGCTACGCCCCCGCCGAGTCGTCCAATCACCTCCAGAGTTTGATACATCATTTCCCCTGTGATTTGTGGCCAGATTGAGGTCGAAGGAGACAAAGGAAATTTTCTGTCCTCTTGAAAACAGATGGATGTTGCAGCGCTGCAGACTGAGCTGAGAGTTGTTTCTTTTTTTCCTCCCGAATAACCCTCTTGCTTAAGAAGGGATTGGTTTCATGCTCCATAATGGACTCGTAATGACCAGCTATTACAGCACATTTTCAAAAATGGGATGACAGAACAGACTGACTGTCCTTTCAGGAAAGTGATGTCAAGTATTTTGTAAAATGCTTTAAGCATATTGAGCATTTCATATTTGTCCTCCTGTTCTTTTTATTCAAGATAAAAGGTAAAAGTCCTCTGTTTGTGATCAAAGCTGGAGGGTAATACCATGGAATGATAGCGTGATGTAACATACATGCAATCGATAAAATTGGGACCTAACCCTAACCCCCCCCCCACACACACATGTTTGATCTTGTCTCTGAGAAGCGAAGCCTCCTGTGCCTCCCATGGGACGTTTGATGTTGCAGATCAGAGCGTGTGGTGGTGCCGGCACTTTGGCTGTGGGCTTCACCATTACAGTGTGCCATATCCAATCTTCTCACTATCAAATAACTTCAAAGAATCTGTGAAACACCACCTTCCTAAAAATCTGGACTTTCCCACCGGTGTTGTCTGTTAGATTAGTAGCACGTTATTGAAGTTTCCTGGGAGGAAAAATAAATAAAAAATGTCTCAGATTGTGCTGAAATCTATCATCACCTCAGGCTGCGAGATGTTGTAGCACACCACAGATTTTTTTCATCTCTGTCAGATTCTTTCTCTCTTCTGTGCATTGAGCTTTCCAGCTCTGCCCTGCCAATAGCTTCTCCTCTGTGAGACCTTTCCTTGTCCTCCATCTCTTATACATTATTCTACACTCTCATCTCTTTCTGCCAAGCCATAATACCTCTTACTATCAGACCATCCTGTTGCTGTTTGCCGTGTATAAAAAATGACGCCTCGTTTGTTACTTTATTGTTAGAGATGCTGAAGTAGAGTGCAGTATTTGTGCACAGTGGACGAGGTCCCTAATTTTCTGACTTTGATAAAACTAGACTAAGAGTCTATTGCCATGCTAGTTGCTCTGTGAGGTTTTAGTTTGAGCTAAATACTCAGCATGGTAACAAGCTCACAGTGTTGATGCTAACATGCTGATGTTCAGCAGGTATAATCTAACCATATTCACCATCTGTTAGCATGCTAACAATTAAGTAATTAAGCTGATGGGAATTAGCTTTGCAGATATTTGGTCATAAACCAAATCTTTTAAAACGTTTGACCTTATAATGGCGCTAAATTAACCTTTAAACACTGTTCGTTGCTATCCCCTTAATGCTCTTCTTGGTCTAATTTGACCGTACAACTTTAACTGCTGTGTGTGTGTGTGTGTGTGTGTGTGTGTGTGTGTGTGTGTGTGTGTGTGTGTGTGTGTGTGTGTGTGTGTGTGTGTGTGTGTGTGTGAGTGAGAGAGTCAGTTTACATATGTGTCCTACAAGCACAGGAAAGTTGTGAGATGTCTCTCATTTCCTGGATGAAAAGTAAACTCTTTCACATTCCTTTCCTATGGCGGTCGTTTTTGACTGTAAACCAAAAAAAGTGTGACATTCAAATAAAGTAGTCACAATGAATTGTATGTGTTCAAATGCCTTTTGTGAAGGAGACCGTAAGGTCTTGAGGCAAACTGCTGAAAAATGCCATATTTATGTTACAGGGAATGTGTAAATTGAACAGTGTTAGAAGGTTAAGAAAAATGGTCCAAGTCATGAGGATACATCAGCTGGGAACCATGCATGTCTGTATCATTTGAGTCAATCTATTAGAGCCCGAGCAAAATTAATACAAATATTATATTTAAATATCCAATATTCTGAAATATCGGCCAATATACTGTATATTTCAAAAAACAAATCCAGAAACGTGTAACATAACATACACAGATTTCACTAACATTAGTTATTTGTAGTTATTTGTGAGTCACTAAAATAAACTACAAAATAATGCAGTTAATGCAGTTTATTTGCAGTTTGTTTTATTGTCACAACAGAACAGAGGAATATCCAAATATATTAAAGTTCTGATAAATAAAATGTATAAAAATACAAACGTAAGATATGAAACTTAAATGATTAAACACAAGTGTTGCCAACAGGGACATTGTATAGTGCCCTCTGGTGGACAAACTATGCAACACCAACACTCATGACATGGTTGAAGGGTGTTTTGTCCGTTTTTTATTAGTATAAAAGTATTAGTATTATAAGTATTCATTTTCATCTCAACAGGTCAGAAGATCCCCAAAGTCAGTTGAATTTTTCTTCTTGGGACCTTGACTATTTGTGAAGAACTTCATTCTAATCAATCCTTTAGTTGTCAGTAGGTTTCACTCTGAATCACAAACGTCAACCTGCTTGTGGCAGTAGATGAAAAGTCAGAGGAACACCAAAGTCACTGGGATTTATCCCCTGGGGAACATTAATGTCTGTACACAATTTCAAGGCAATCCATCCAATAGTTGCTGCTGAGATATTTCAGTCTAAACATCACAAAAAGTAACGACAACTTTGCAACCGTGTACAAGCTTGGCTTTTGATGGGTCAATCTTATAATAGTGAAAAGTGGAAATTGCGTGTGTTAATGAGTAAATATTAAGTGTAAATCTCTGAAAATTGACTATTAATTAGTACTTTAGAGAGACATTGTAATACTCAATTCATCTTAAGTAAGGGGAAGAGGATACTGTGAGTCATCAAAAAACATAATGATTGAATGTAATTTTTTCTCCTTTTTACTGTATATGTTTTTCAGCTACCTAACTACTTTTACCTATCTTTGTTTTTTTCTGGTCAGACAACATAAAGTAATTCCAGTACAATGCACTTTTTGGAATCTTTATTTATCTGTAGGAGATTTTACTGAGAAGGATGCTCTTTTTTGCAATTTCACTTTGTAGCACAACATGTCAGTCAAAGTGCTTCTTGTTGCCATGGTGAGATATCTGGCCACTTGATGTGCATTCGCACAGCTAAAACGAAACAATTAAATGTTGCCATTTGGATGCTGGTTTGCCGTGTTTTGGAATGATAGACACGTTAGCCAAACAGAGAACCAAAATAGTGCAGGCAAACTGTCACAGACCAAGCAGTAAAGCAATGAGGAAAAACAATATAAACCAAGAACTTAATGTCTAGGCCTACACAAGAGGTCAACACAACATAACTTAACCCAAAAATAGCAACAACCAAACAAGATATGAACTCAAACTGACCTCCTTGAATGAGACAAAAGGGAACATATATACCGACTTGGCCAAATCAAATTACACACACACAGGGGAACTAATACAAATGAACCCAACCCAAACCTAAATCCCCCTCCAGCAGCCAATGGTACGGCCCAATTGGCAGGCCCTAGTATTTAACAGTCCTTCACCCTTGGCCATGCCTTTTCTGCACTGGGAAGGACCTTACTACCAGCATGGTAACAAAGACAGAAAATGATTACTATAACAAAAAAGTGTTCAATGTAGAAGAGAGTGTACTCCATTTAAACGATGTAAAGCTAAAGGAAATAAATGTTGATTGTGAGTTAACCGAACAGCGTAATGTTTGTATTGATGCCTGAATTGTTTGGGGTGTGGCTGACTGCATAATATATTACTGTGTGTACAAAATAGCATGGGGTGAAATTGTGTACCACATTACTATTGCTGGCTGTTTTAACCTGTGTGGCCTAGGCCATCACACATACCAATAGAAATAACATTGACTCTTCTTCAGCTTTAAGGTTCTGATAATGCAACATCACCTGTAAGGGATCTGCCCGAGCAATTATACAGTAAATTATACTGAAACATTATTTTGCAGCATTTCTCCGACTTGTAATACATTCTCTCTCTCTTTTCTCCACACAGAGGAAGTCGTTGATTGCCACCGGTCTAATCATGGCGGTGTCGCTCTTTGTTGTTGTGGTATACTACTCGGAGAAGCCCTACTTCCTCCTGCAGCCAGTATTGGGTCAGACGATGAACAGCCACCAGATGTTCTCCAAGCAACCCTATGAGGCCTTCAAGCCTCACCCAGGCTATGTTAGCATTCCCAAACAGGAGGTGAGGGGAAACAAATAGATAAAACACATAATCACTGACCAGCAGGCACAATGAGAAACAGTTACTTCCTTTTATTAAAACTTCTCTTTTTAAAAAGCTGTGTAGAGATAGTTCACTAGACTTGATATGAGCTGCTATTCAGTCTCACCACTCTGGTTAGCATCTTGGTACCTTTCTTGCTGCTTATGCTAATAGTGTCGGTTACAGTACGTAACAGCAGAACATAGTTCTGCTACGTGCAGAGATAAGTTAGAGTGAATTCATTTTGCAAAATATACTGTACATCGACCCAGGTTACTTCAGATTGTAGTTTATGGCAAATTATGGATGTTTTTCATTTAGCTACACTAATTGATTGGTTGTCATCAAATGATAAAAAGCACAATACAAACAGCTAAAAACTTTAGATTACATACATTGGAGAAGCCAATTAAAGATGACAAATTATGAAAATGGACAAAGAGGTATATCAGTAATCAAGGCAAACAATGATAAACTTCCAGTTGCAAGATGCAATATGACTAAAAGCTGACTGAAAGATGTTTACTTACATCACAAGCTGGATTCTTAAGTTTTCAGCTTCAATATAGTTTGAAATTAATTTACTTTACCAGTTAGAAAAAACATACATCTTTTATCATGCAGTCATATTCTAAAACCCTCAGTTAAAATTAACCTGCCATCACTCAGCTTCACCTCCATAATGAAGGTGTTTTCAAATTTACTTATACAGACACAGCACTGTATTAGCACTTAGGATTTTCTTAATTCATTATATCAGGTTCTCTGTGATGGATCTAAAAATGCATATTTGATGTCTTTTGTGTGCATTATTTCTTTGTAATTCCAAACACTCATGTCCGTAATTCTATTCTTCTGTCTTCAAACAGCTGCGTTGTATATTCCCCGTACCATTTATGGAAATTGAAATATCAAAGCCTTTTAATTCCCACCACATGAAAATGTAAAAACCAAGCTGTGTGTTTGTTGTTTGGTGAGGCAGCCGGGGAAAAATGGAAATTGTGCCAATACGCTGGATATTGGGTTGTCATGCAGGAAAATTGTATGTTTTTTTTTCTTGCATGCAATGTTTGCTTCTGACAGGGAATAAGGTTTGTGCTTTCCATTTGGGTTGCAATACATCTCGATTTGGAGTTGCGATGGATGCGTGGGTCTTAATGAGTAGTGGATAGCTTATATTCAGTAGGCTGATATTGGTAGATTAATGCAGAGCATCACCTTCTGCCTCCAGAGAGCTTCATCTGCACAACATTGGCCCAGAGGCAATCACATCGTACACCAATCACTACTTCTGCACCTCCTTGTGCCTCCAGACAACTCTTCTTAAATCACTGCCCTCTCCCCATGGAGATTTATGCAAATCATAGGCAAGACTGGCAGCTTCTGCAGAATTAGGCCTCTATTTGGCTCAAATTCCCCCACCAGGGAGTTCTTTATAGCGTATCAGAAGGGGCAGTGATTGGCCTGAACATGAATGTCAAAAGTGTTATGCACTCTCCAGCATTTCTGACAAAGAATGGACAGAATAGTGGAGGTCTGGTCAAGGTGATAGTCTTGTGCCGGGTGTCGTGAGCGATTACGTCCGGAGTGAAAGCCTGCTGTGTGAGCTGTCAGCCTCTGTTAAGCACACAGCAACACCTTAAGAAGCAGTAATATTTCTCCCGGACACTAAGGCAATCTTACATGATCCACAGTGAGGTGTCACTTGAGGTGTTATAAACCTCTTGCAAGCATGTATAATGCATAACCTGGTAGCATGGGAATGGTCTGGCTTATTTTCCTCATTTGATTGAGTCTGCCTCCAGGTGTGATAAATTGTTCCCGCTCTGCTTTTCAGGAGAAATAGAAAACATTTGTCTTGTGGCACTTTACATGCATGCCCCTGAGTCTATTACAGATGGAGACAGAAACTCAATACTTTCATTTAGAGCTGATTCTTTTTTATTTATTTTTTAATTCAGACCCCTGTAAATGTACACAATGGGCACTGTGGCGGGAAAGTGCTTCTAATTTTAATTTCTTTGTGGATCATTTTAATGAGAATTCTTCTGGTTTGGGAATGTCAAATGTTTTCCAGATACAATCCAAAGTGAACAAACAGAATGTTGAACTGATGATGTAGCTAGTTGATACAGTATTGATGGACAGGCTGACCTAAAAGTAATTTTTTTTCTTTTCTCATTTGTTTTCGGAGATGGTGTTTTACTCAACAAGTACTCCAAACAATATAACCATATAGGTTGTTTATTCCTACCCTCTAATAAGACCCATAGGGCATTTTGTAAATTAAAGTCCCTAGAGGAAGCATGAAATACAATCCACAGGAGAGCTTTCTGTCCTCATACCTAGACTTTATGGTTACAGTTTGAGACACTTTGTTAACATTGTGAAATGGTTGCAGTTTGGTTAGGTTTAGGCACAAAACCCACACGCCGACCTGTCAATTTAGGACACAGGCTTAGTACTGCGTATTCATAGAACTGTCTACATAAAAATAGCTGTGTGAATTGTTTTAGTACTGGTGTTGGGTTTCACTTTATCAAGGTTAATTGGAACATTTGGTTGCCTAAAATGTGTTGTTTGCCGTTATGCCAACCGGATGAATGGCGGCAGTACCCGGAGGTCCATGTTTACCTGTCAGAAAAGCTCCACTGGATGACTCGCTTCAGTTAGACTGCAACTTTCCCCCTTAAAGCGACATTGCAACCATAAACACTACTTTGGCCGCATCATCCCAGCTCTGCCCTCTCGTCAAAATTGGTCACATCCGGTAGCAAAAAATCAAGATGGCGACGCCGGTATTGCCAAACTCGAGGCTTCAAAACGGCAATACGCAAAACAATGGGTGATGTCACAGATAAGAGATAATAGACTTTATTAATCCCTGTGCAACAGCAGCACAAAAGAAAAAAATGTACATGCATCAGAATAACACAAATGCATGTTAAGTAGACAGATGGTTTGTTCATTATTTTTATAGTCTGATTGTACAAATGACAAATATATGAATATATGTAAGTATGTACCCCAAGAGGATCATTTGGCAGACAGCTTTAGCTAGTCAATGAAATTTTAAGTGCCAAGGCGGCGTCTTACACTGGGACTTGGCACATTAATGTAATCATTTTTGCGTATTAATTAATCATGTTTAGAGCAATTTAATGAATGTCAAGGGTAAGTTCACACCCCAGTGATATAATTTAATGACCAAGTTCCAAGCATTAAGCCTGCTTTTTTACTTTAAATAACCTACTTTATTTTTGACACACTCGTGACTTCAAATCTGAGGCTTTTAGTAGATTTTGTACTTATAAGTGGATGCCAAAATTATTAGGATTATAAAAGCGCTCTCAGTTTGTGGTTACCTCATGGCACACAAAACGGTATCATCATGAACTAGAAACTGAAAGATGACACTGCTAAGAGGATGACAAGGCCAGAACATTTCGAATTACAGGACGTAATGTTCAGAGATTTGTTGGAGCTATATTCCAGTTTTATATTCTAAATAAAAATGTTATAATAGGGTTTTAGTTGTTAGATGATCTATTTATGTTATTGCATGTAAATGTGATTGTTTTCTCTTAATGAATTATATGCATCAAGTACAACCTGAGCCTTCACTGGGCAGCTCCACTGCAGCAGTTGTATGTTAAATGCCTTGCTCAGGGACTCCTCAGCGGCAGGTTACCGGTCATAAACCCATATGTCTTGCATGCAGTTAGGCAGCCAGTGATCCCCACAGAGTTCAGCCAATCTGTGTGCTGAGTAGCGTGACGGAGTTATGAGTTGAGCTAAGGGCAGCGGGTGATGATGGGCGAGCTGCTGACAGCTCAAGGCTGCGGTGATGTGTGTCTCAACCACCAAGTAAATGGAGAGCTACCATCCCAGGTCCAGAGATCATTTCTTAACCCATGACTGATACATACATAAGAGTAAAAAAGCAATGGCAGGTAGCTCTGAAGTAATTCACCTAAGAATTTATGAAAGAAACGCCAACACGTTTTTTAACTTTCTGAATAGTTGATCTTCTGTATACACAACAATGAGTTGTATGAGTGCGGATTAGCCAAGTAGTGGTAATGTATTTCACTGGGTTGTTTTCTGGGATTTTGTTTACACACTAAAACTCTGATTAAACGCGGAACATGCAAGAGAGTTCCACAATCGTTGGCCAGAACGCAGCACAAATGCAATTTATATTCAAACCAGTGACATTACAGCTATTCTCCATTAGGCAAATGATCAAACAGGGCTTAGTCATGACACAATGCTTTTCCTTTAACTTTCTCTTGCATTCGTTCACTTAAGTTTAATCTCATCAAATCAAACCAAGTACATTTGCTTCAATTAGGTAAATCTCCCATTTTGGATTCAGAGAGCTTTCTTCCTCTGTTGGCAAAGCGTAGCTAAGAGCTATTATTGAAGATTCATTACAAATCCCCTCGCTCCAGTAAAGTATAAGATATATAAAAATTATACAGTAAGATAAATGACGCAACTCCCATGCCTTTCCTTTCTGCATTGCTGCAGTAAGACTCTGTTGTAACCTCTGAGGTCCCATATTCACTTAATTTAATCAATGTTAGTTCCGGGCACAGTGACATCCGTCTTAGGACATAAAAGAAAATTATATAGGGCTGTAAAATCTTGATATATTTTTATAAATAATTACCAAATTTATGTATTTTATATTCTCATCATACAAGGCCCTTGGCCAAACATTACTTTATTACAATATTATTATTGCATACATATAAAATATATCACAAACTGTAATATCATGAGATGAAAATTGAACTTTATGAGATGCAGTATATTTTAGAAGACAAATGGACTCGGCTTATCGGTCAATATTAAGAAAATAACTTAATTAAAAGACAAGAGCTAGAAATACTTGAAACATTTCTCCAGTTTATTTCACCAGGGATTCCTATCTTTTAATAAATTGCACAATAGGAGTCCATTTTCGAAGAGTATTTCACTTTTTCTTCAAATACTTCAAGTAAAAGATAAAGATCATTTCTGTCCTTGAACACATAATGATCATACAATTCTGCAGGACTAGAGTGATCATTTATAGCAATTGTTACCTTACCAGTAGCTAAGATTTCTGGTTTGAAATTCTACTTGTGTTCATTCTAGTAATTTCAAGGCCACCCCTGTCCCCTTGCCAACTTTTTTTGTCACATTTTTAGCCTCTAAATGAAATAGGATGTTATCTGTGTATATAATCAGAATAAAAAAGCCTTTTTCTTAAGCTATGTGGAAAACAAAGCACTGCAGCATTTTTCACTGTGATATATTTACTTTCTCTTTGGTCTCTGTTCTTATTATCTAGGTTTCGTGTGCCTCTATTGTGTGAGCTGAACCTCAGCCCTGCTGATTGTTGCCGTGGTTGTAGCTAGAACCTTTTAGATTGCTTATTGTCTCTTTAACCGTAGCTGTAGCCTACGGCAACAGACAGGTCTTGCATATTTCATTACTATTATAGTCAGCTTCTGACCTGAAAAACTTGGTCCTTGAATTGTGTATTGTTCAGGAATATTTGTGACTTGACTTTGTAAATTTGAGACTTGAAGTGGACTTCTATTGAATTGTCAAAAAGGATTTGAGACCTGGGCTCGTCTTGCTTGACTTGGACCTCAGACTTGACTTGGCCCTGTCTCAATCTGCTTGAGGCTTGACTTGGATTTTTTGCCGTTATTTTTAGAATTGACTTGAGAATTACCCTGACTACACTGTTACTCAACTCAGACTTGTCTTAACTTGACTTTAGTCTTGACTTAGACTGGTCATGATTGACTTTAACTTGAGACTTACCCTGACACTCTTGAAACGTAACTCAGACTTGCCTCTATTGACTCGAGACTTTACGTGGACCTAATCCAGCAATTCTAACATAATAAATCGTTGTAACAGACTTGCTTCCTCTCCTGCAGCATCTGAAGCTGCACTGTGAGCTCTGCAGCATCGTGTCCAGCTCTGGCCAGATGTTGGGCCAGGGTGCCGGCCCGCAAATTGACCGCTCTCAATGCATCTGGCGGATGAACAACGCTCCCACAAGGGGCTTCGAACATGACGTGGGCCAGCGGACCACGCTGAGAGTTGTCTCGCACACCAGCGTCCCCTACTGCTGCAGAAGCCCCAGTACTTCTTCGGCCAGAGTAATGACACCGTGTACGTTGTGTGGGGGCCGCTACGAAACATGAGGAAGGATGGGAAGGGCATTGTGTACAACATGCTGCGACAGGCAGCTGAGAACTACCCTCATGCACGCATCTATGTCACCACAGAGGACAGGATGAAATACTGCGACATGGTCTTCAAGAATGAGACAGGCAAAGACAGGTGAGTCAGATCTTATTTATTTATTTTCTCCTGTTTTTGGCATCACAGTATTATGAAGCAGACCTCCAGTTTTTGACAGTTTACAGCTCAATACTTTGAAATTCATTGTTCTGTTTACTGTTATTATATTGACAGTATCGATACTGATGGTGTGCTCAACGCTCTGTGCTTTCCCTGTTTTAAGTCCTCCCTTTCATGAGGCCTAATCAAAGTCAGTTACTTGGCTTTCCGCTGAAGAGGCTCAACTGGAGGCGATTTCATGCAAAAAGCTTTTATGGGGAGCCTCAGAAGCATGTGCATTCTGGGTTAAATGGCTAAATTCCAGTCTAGGGAAAATCCAGTTAATGAGGTAGCATGATTCTGGCAGTTTTCTAAACATCCTGGTTGCAGACGTACTTTTCTGACCGCACCTTGGTGCATTTTGAATAGCAAAAATGGTTAAAAAAAACAAAACATTCAAGCTACAGATCAGTAACCTGAAATGTTGCTAGATTTGGTAACAACTTAAGCTAAAATTGCACACTGGTATTTAAAAATAGACCCACCTAGTACTTTCTTTCTCTATTAAGTCCCTAGAGAGAATTGCAGGTTAATGACTACAAGAACCAGGCTCCGGGCTCGCTATTGTTTAGGACAAACCTCATTTCTCAGACTAGCCTCTGCTCATTTCCACCGAGCTCTACACTTGTGCCTCTCCCGCATATCATCCAGACCTCTCTTAACTTCTTAAGAGGATTAACATGTTCGGTAATAGGCATAGCATCCAGTCCATTCCAGCTCCATTGTCTTGACTTCTATTCAGGGTGGCAGGGTTAACACAGAATTTCATGTACAGCGTCTGTGTTCAGCCTGGCTCAGCTGTTTTGAAGGCCCACAAAGCGCAGATAGAGATGTAGGATTAGGGAGGTATGCTCGGGGAAAGGAATCTCATTACAGGACAAACTGCTCCTGGGTGGGATGCAGCACTTCAATCATTACTGATTGGTAAACAGAGAAAGAAACTCGAGGTGTAAACAATGAACCACATCTAATGAATATGTGATTAGCTCTGAGAGGTTTCTCTATATGTCTGCTTCCTGCATCTCAGTCTTGTTTCTTTGTCTAAAACTTGGCTACACATATTCCAGTATTGAGAGGTAATTAGTGTTCATGGTAATGACTTTTAAATCAGACTAGACAGCATTAACTAAGTATGTTTTAAGTAATAAGAGAGAGAGAGAAGGGAATGACTATTATTCTGTTGAGCTTATACACTATGGTGTTACTCCAAATGCAAAGTACAGCTCTTTATGTTGCTTACATGCAAACTAGTTTTCTTAAAGGCCACAGCAATATAACACTCTCAAAAATCCCAAAAATATACTGTTGATATATTTTCTCTACTTATGCATGCAAACTACATTTATAAAATGTCTCAAAGTTCACAACAAAATAACACTCTTACTCTTACTCCACTCTTACTGGAGCTTGTCTGTCTTTATCCTGTCATTTGTCTTTGCGCTTCACTGGTTTACTGTCACAGCTTGCTGCACGGTGTGGGGGATAATCATCAGCTTTTGCGGAGATGGCACAGGGATCGAACACAACTCTAATTATCCAGATTGCCGAGAGGCGCCGCCTCAGCTTTGACTTGCTGATCTGGCGTAATGCAGTGCTGGCTGACTGATTTGCCAGTCGACCAAATAACCATCTCTCAGCCTGTAATTATAAACAATATGTAAAGAATCTGTCAGGAAGCGTAGTCCTTTTTGACAGAGGTGAGGAAGTTAAACTTAAGGAGACTCTGCAGTGGAGGGGTTACAATGATCTAAACCGGGCCGGAGCAGCCTGAGGTAACTCCATGACCAGGACTAGCTGACTTCAAATCAGGAGCAGATCAAAAAGGCAAATGAGACAAAGTGTCAAAAAAGGAACTAATGAACGGCACTAGCTGTGTCCCAATGCCAAAGTACATATTAATTGTAAGCATTATTTGAGTATGTACTGCGTTTACACTGGACAAGTGAAGAAATGAAATATACTCAAATTTACTCAACATGATTGCTGTGGCAAATTTGATACTATACACTAAAATTCTCACATTTTCACAGCGGATATTTTGACTTGTCATAGTAGGAAAAGCACAGATGGCCACATTAACCTTTCTTTTTCTTTTTAAAGTGTCCCGGTAAGACATGGCATGAAGTGTGATAATGAACCAGCATGCACAATACCAGGACCCTGAACCTAAATGAATTTCAGCCATTATTAATTAATGATTGACTCCTGTGCTTTTCCTACTGTGACAAGTCAAAACATGTACTGTGAAAAAGGCCTGTTATAGTGTATGTATGATACACTAATTTCTGTTGTATAAACTGGACTGTTTGCAGCTAGTTTGCAAACGTGTTTTTACCTTTTTTTTTCAACTAGAAGTGAGAGGATACATCCGTATCTTTGGATTAACTTTGCGGAAACATGTGTTTTGTGTTCATTGTAACTGACATTTGTTGGCCCATTTGCTGTATCATTTTCCAAAAAAAAGCAGTGACGTATATTTACAAATAACCCATAAAAAGGTGTATATACTACGGTATACAAGTGTGTAATACAGAATTGGAATTGAGTGAGCCCTCTAAATAACAGTGTTTCTTTTAGAACGTACAGCGATAGCTATAGGAATCATGTTCTAAACTCTGTACCATCCAGTTATTGAACACACAACAGATGCAACATAATTACATACACAAGATTCTGTGGTTGAAATTGTCTTCTTGCTGGCAGGGAAGCTGTGTTTATGTATTTTCAAACAGACAGCTGAGTCATCAACCTCTCTAAGGCACATCACCACATTGATGTCCAGGGACATTTTTTGCTCCTTGTCCTACTCTCTTGCTCCATTTAAAATGCAAAAAAACATCTGACAGAAATAAAGTTCATCAAACAGGAGACAATGGGGAAAAAAAGACAACAAAAGTCTGACCACATCCCTGGATGTGAATGTATTTGACAGCAGCTTAACACATGATTCATGTGATTGCGCACTGCGGCTGGAAGTTGCACGGGCTGAAGCTATCCATTATCAGCACTACCGCCTGAGCTGCAGTCGGTGGCTGTCGGACCGTATCGGCGCGGCCCTGTTAGCGGCGGTAGATAACAGACCTTACGACGACACAGGACTTAAATCACAGTGTCACTTTACAGCACTGCCACCTGGGCCTGTGTGACCTGGGTCTCTGCTTCCCAGCCAGCTGGCCCTTATAGCATGCGTATGTACTTAGGTCTGTGTGGGTGTTTTCACATTTGTGACACTGTGCGTCTGTGTCTGATAGTGTGGGCAGTTTAATTTATCCCTGTGTGTACCTATTCATTCCAGTGTTTTTTTTCCCCCATTCCACAGAATCAGGTTTATTCAGTATACATTTATTTAACTTTGTTACAAGTCAAGGGAACATTTGTACTTATTGAAAACATGTGTTTTCTTTTATAAATGTTTTTTTTGTGCATTTATACGATAAGTCAGTCACACTGAATTGTGTGGTGGCAGTAGCTCAGTCCGTGGGTTGGTCCTCATTTATGTTGTAGAACACAAGATCCAAATAATACAGAGACTTGCTCAATTAAACAGCACTGTCTAGACTCCATAGGTGACCTTCAATGCCGAGAGTACAGGTGTTATTTTTAGATATAGCTCATTTACTTTTGTCTACTCCAGTATACATTTCGACAATCGGTTGTCAACACATGCAACATGAAGTTATTATAACTCGTTTTAATGTGCAAACTTTATGGTGTCACGTCCGTTGTGCAGTTAACCCCTGCTCTGTAACAGACATCTGAGATAAGGCATAGGCGTCATGCAGCTGTTCCACACTTTTAATCCTATACACAAACCCAACACCTGTCACCCCCGTCTCCTGTCATGTGCATCATCATGCAAAGCAGAGTGCAAGATATGAACGAAATGAGTATCCATTGATCAAAACCGTTACTAGAAAGTGTGACTCGTCAAAAAACTCCACAGGCGACCTTTAAATTCAGGAGAACACAGGACCCATTTAGTTATAGCTCATTTAGTTCTGTCATTCTGATGTACATCCAGCATGAAATTAGATTATTTTTGTAACGTACAATACTTATGGTGTCACATTTGGCTTGAAATTAAATCCTGTTAAGATGTCGGAAATAAGACCACAAATGACATTAAAATCTGTAAATTTACAAATTTTGTGATGACGTTTGGTTTCTTGCTGTGGTTGACAGATAAGAGCAGGCAGACAAGGATGTAAAGCAATTGTTACATGAATATTCTTTACTCAAGTACAATGAAATGGATAAAATTGAGGGAATGTGACCAATTTTATAATTTGCGCAATAAAAGTCTAATAGAGGAAATCATTTTCAATGCTGGTCCAGAATCAGTGACAACAAACTGGAAGTCAGAAAACTGGCACAAAAACACAAATGAGGGCTTGCTGATGCCTCGGGTTAAATTAATCTAAAGCAGAACCAAACGGAATGTTTCATCTGTAATCATCAGAGGGGGAGTCAGTCTAATCGTGGATTAACTTAATAATAACAGATGTTCCACTCTCATAGGCTTCCAAATATGTGGTGAATTTCATTTAAATCTGTTTTTATTAGCATGAATGTCACTGCTGTGTAATCATGCTCCATAATCTGTCGTCTACTTCATATGAGTGTGAGCACCCCTGGCAGTAAGCGCATGTTCATTCTAAAATAGTTTAAAATTAAACGCCATCAGCTCAACAGCCTCTCTGTGTTATGATGGTCTGAGAGATTGGGTTCAATATTTGTGAATGTGAACAGCTCTTTGCCAAAGTCATGTGTTGCAGATCTGAAAAGCCTGCAGAAACTCCATAAAATGGAATTGGGAAAGACATATGAGGGGGAAAGAACCCAAAGGGTTTTCTTGGGATGAAAAAGCATTTCTGGGTTAAAAACAAACAATGGATCCCTATGGAATTAAGATCACTTATATTTAAACACTCAAACCAAACAAAACATGCATGTATCCCAAAGGTCGTCATTGTGGCATTGTAGTTTTGGCTTTGGCTCTAAAGTTTGTGTATATTAAGGACAACTAATGCAGTGCCCTTTTACAATTGCCTGTTAAATAGATGATTGCTTTTTACTAGTTTACATATTCAGATTTTACAAATATGATGCTGTGCTACAGATTAAACTAATAAAATGCTGCTTACGTGTTAAAGCATCAGTAATAACATTCCAGTAACATGCTATACTCACAATATAACGGTCTGAACGGACCATTCTGCTTAACAATTGTTTACTTTAATTTCTTTAGTTTTGCTGTAAATACTTGTGTACTTTAAGTAAA
>NW_022602914.1:0-49299 GCF_008692095.1 Etheostoma spectabile | reverse complement strand
TTGGTGGATCTCTACTGTTCCCAGAATGTGTTTACAGTCTGCTGTAATGATTCTGTGTACTTCAGGAGTTCAATATAATTTTGACACCGTACAAATTCGTTCAAAAACATTGCTCTCAGATAAGCAATCACATTCTAAGGACCCTTCACACATTAATGGCTCCCTTCCTGGTCGAGAGGATACGACATCTCTCGAAGATGGATGGAATATGGTATGTATAAATAGAGTGGTGAGCGGAGATGACAGAGGGATAGGGAGGAATGATAGATGGATACAGGATATAGAGAAATAGAGTGGTGAGAGAAAGAAAGGGAGGGGAAGACAGAAGGAAAGTGAGAGATGTTCTGCATCTTTAATCAGCGTCATCAGGCCTCCAGCCCAAACAATGAGAGGCTAAAAAGAGAGCTGCAGAGTGAAGAAAGGCTGGGAGAAGAGAAGAGGCAGTGTTCAATGTTCAAAGTTCAAATCAAACAAAAATAGTCTGAGAAATCCATATATCCTTGGTGATTATATTGACGTGGATAGCCTAAATTAAAAACAAATAATATCATTTGGTCAAAAAGTGTAATTACCGAAGTTTGACATATTGTGAAAAAATGTGTATTCGCTTTCTAGCCAAGAGTTAGATGGGAGGACTGATAACTCTCATGTCTGCGTGTTAAATATCATCAATCATAGAAGGGCCCTTAGCTCTCCCATTCAAAAGGTCATTTGACCGAAAACCAGAATACGAAATCTTAAAAGTGGCGCCTCCGTCCTAAATATGCTTTTACATGAAAGTTTGACTCGGTTACATTCACAAAAAGACCTTAGGTTGCATTTTAGTGAGAGTTACGCTTTAACAAACAGCGCAGTATCAACCATCTTGACAGCCACCCCACAGAGGTTAATTAGTGAAGTGATCAAGTCTCTCGAGTAAGAGATGAAATATCTTTAAGAATCTTACAGTTGCCTTTAAATGTAACATTCCTCTCCTGCACAGGTCCTGGCAATAGACTACAGGCAGCGCTTTTTCATTAGTCATTGCATGTTTCTCATGTGTAATTACTGTGAGAGTAACAACGGAATGCACACACACACACCACACACACATGCACTCAACACAACGATCCTAAGGGTATGTATGAACAGAAATGATATACGTGTTTATTTTCCTATTGAGCGGGGAAATGAGAATATTGAGGTGGTAAGTCAAGATGCATTCAGACACACATTTTACACACACATACTTAGAGCTGTCCACTTAGGATCGGATAACTCAAGAAAGATTTTAAAGGTATAGTGCGTGGTTTCTGTCGCCCGCCCATGAGGAATCAACAAACAAACAAACAAACAACAAAACCGTCTGTGGCCACACGCCGCACCCCCCTCCAAACCCTCCTCCACAAAGTTGCTAGTAGCCAAGGAGGACACGGAGGATGCAACATCATATTGTCGATCTAGCCATTCTGGGAAACACACAGAGAATTGTTGTGGAATTGATAGTCTTAATTAGCTTTGTAGCAACTCATTGGCAATGGCTTAAATGTAATGTATTTGAATGTTTATTATCAAAAAGTTACACACTAACGCTTAAATACCCGTTGTAAAACGCATCATAGAAAAATATGAGCAATAGCTACAGCATTATTACGTAAATTCTGGCTCGAAAAGTCGCTGCTTGTGGCATTTCTAACATCATTGTCAAATTAGCTGTGAACCTTGTGTATAAAATGAACGATACACAGAACAAGATAAACAATTCTTCAACTTCACTCCTGGCAGAGCTGTGGCAATCTAGCATTCATGCTGCATACAATGTAATTACTTTGTTTGTGTAAGTGAAAGGCTCAATATTCCTCTCATATAATCCCAGTAAGTAAAATCATTTATTTATTTATCAGGGGCTTTATTACAATCCTGTGGTGTGATTCATATTGACAAAGCAAAATCTGGTTAGCAACAATGGGAAAGAAATGAAAAAATATCATCAGCCTTGATGTCAGCTTGGTGTCCCAGAATCTTCAACACCACACTGTCAAAGATCTCATCATTTGTACAGATACCAGTACTCAACGGTATTCTAACTTTCCGGTAGCCTACATTCTCTCTGTAATAACACTTTTTTTTAAATTCAGTTCAGTTTATTTAGTAAAATAAGTCCAAACCTATTTATCCTATTCACATATATAGAAGATTTTACACAACACACAAAAGAAAACCCCTCCCTACCTCGCTCTCCCCTTCCAAACCCATCCCTACATCCTTCAGCCTGTCAGTCTGCCACCAGGGCATAGAGAAGTCTAACCACACTGCAGTCCCTTTTTGGCTCCCATTTTATCATATTGCATGGAGATTGTCTGCGTGGAGTTTTGAAAAATGTATCAACATTGTGACAGCTTTATTGCCCTCACTTACGTAACAGCAGCAGTAAAACTGTATTTCACATAATGATGGTAAACTTTGCAAATAATCTGCTGAACCAGGTGTTGAACCAGGGGAGATCTGTATGGATCATGGATCACGGAACTACACTCCCTATCAATTTATTGATCAATAAAAAAATCACTTAGAAATAGAAAAAATTACACTTCATAAGGTATTGTATTTATGACACTAGGTATAGACTGGGTCTGGATTCATGTGCCGTTTGGTCCGCACTTAAAGAACCCCTGCCCTATCCCATCCTTTACAGAGCCACTAACATGGCTGGAGACGGTTAGTAAAGAGAAAGCCTGCTTATGAAGTATATCTCTGACCTTTTCATCTCCTTGACCCCTTTTATAATTGTGTCTCCCTACTTTATGGAGTGTCCATGCTAAATTGATGGAGTACCTCTTAAAAAAAAGCCTGCATTTTCCTCTGCTGCCAGTCAAATGTATCGTACAAGCAGCTAATGGTCTCAGCAGTGTTCTCATTCACGTATTCACTGAAGATTTGAAAGCATGTGTAAATGTAACATCTTTAAATTGCACAGGGGTATACAAAACTAGCACATTCTAATTTCACATCCTCAATTCTCTGTTACAATAGCCATGCAACGAACATGCAATGTGTCAATTTTGGTAAAATTCTCATCAAACATATGTTCAAACACAGCTTATTAGTAAATAGGAATCTTATACCTGCATGTGAACGAGTCATGAATACATCCAGTGAGGGATTAGAAAGCAAAGACTTTGATCTGTGATATTGTTCGGATGTGAGTGCCCTATTGATATCAGAAGGCATTCTGACTTTGTGGAATTGTAAAATGCTTGTCTAAACTATTCTTTCCAAAAGCCTTGCATACTCAGTTCCACCTCAAAAATGTGTAGTGCATTCCCCAGAGAGATGATGCGTTTGTTTTCTAAACCATCTCTCTAAAGCAACTGGATTCTCACTGATACTGATCTAACTGCCCTGTGGGGTTTAGGTATGCATATTTAAATACTACGCTATCAGGGCTCAGTGCTAAGGGGATTTTATAGAATGTTGTGTCGTGTGTGTGTGTGTGTGTGTTTACACCAACCTGCAGATGGAGTGTATCTCATGTGTGTCTTCATTCTTGCGGGCGCTGTCCGTGAGACTGTCGCCCAGAGCCATCAGACACTGAGCGAAACCCTTATAGATGGAGTGACACCTTCTGGCTGACGATGCAGCAACAGGGCACGGGCTCTGCACTGGAGAACACACACAGAAACCACACACACACACGCAGAAAAGATGAATTAAAAGTTGAACTTGCTGTGTAATATGAACTGGGAAAATACATCTGAGCAGAAATAACAATGCAGCAGTTAACAATGGATTTCTTTTACTCTTTGATAATAGCTGCAGCTGTTGGACCAGAGTGAGATGAGACGTGTGCAGATAAGAAAAAGAGCGTCTGTGCAGTGACTGACACTGCTGTCTATGCAGCTTTTTGTTTCAATCATGAACTGAGAGACTGAGTATTATCCTCATACACACAGAGACCGCCGTGGGCCCATCTTCAGTCCTTTCCCCTCTCACTCATTCAGTGTTTAAAGTCCACTGATAATTGATTGCACACATCAAAGATGACATATGCCAAGGCTTGTTGACCAGGAAATGGAAATACAACTGAGAAATGTATTTACTTATCCTCAGTGATCAGATTCTATTCAGATCAACAACACACACAAACATGTTTGAGTGCAGCTAAGACCCAATCACCTTAACACACCTTTAGTTTACCGACACCTTTGATTGCTTGACAACCCACACAAATGGACTATTTCCACAAAAATATATTTATATTTAGTCTGAACTCACAGAAGGTAGCACACAGAGTAACTACAGAGAACAAGGTGGACTATGATTACGGTTACAATGTTCAGAACCCCCCCGATCCCGTCAGAAGAGTTTCCGGACCTCTGAATCAACAACACAGCTTCATACCTAAACAACACATTGGGTCGATTGCCAATGACTCCCAAAACCACACATATGACTGTTTGTTCTGTTAATGTTTTTAACACCTGACCATTACACTTGACTGAGGTGGCAGTTTAAGTCACGTGACCGTTCTATTTTTAACATAATATTTATATCGCTGCCTAACAACAAAAGGTAAAGAGGGGTCGCTATAAGCTGCTTGCACAATCAACCTATACGGGCGGTTTGTGGGTGAGGACGTTCTGCAATGTGTGGTCGTGTGCTCGCTGATGGCTGTTTGGAGAAATAGTTGACCCATCCCAATTTAGAAAGCAGTATTAAGAATGGGTACGTCATCTTCCTACTAACTAGCTACATTTCTGAAACATAGTCGTGCATGAGATCAACACAGCTACAAGTTGTTTCTTGTGATCAGTGAGAAACCCGTTAAAGCCTCTGAACACCCACACAGGTGTTTCAGATTTCTGACTGATTAGACTCTGCTCAGGTTGATGGTGGGCCGGAACATTGATGCGTACTTATTAGGTCACAAATTCTTTCTACCAATAAGAATTATACAGCTGTCATTTTTCCCGCCCTAACAGGTGCAACAGCACTAACAGAGGACTCAGGAAGATCTCACTCACCCACTTACCACACCCACACAGTCCTGGGAAGAGGCCCAATCAGCCACATTAACTAAAAACACCTGTATGGGTGTTCAGGGTCTTTAACGATTAGTCTTATTTCTCATCTTGATCAGTTAATGCCATGATCACAACAATAATCATTAATAACAAGAATAACTCTTAAATTGTCATGTTTGTCTCTAGACACACTAATGACTCGTTTGGCCACAGCATTAATTGATTAATTTAGCCACTTGGCTGCAGTGGAACAAGCTGTGAATACAACACTGACATATTATCACCTCAAAAAGTTCTGATGGGGAATTTGACATATGTCCACATCCAGCTAACACAGAGCAACATTAGCATATGTTAAAGTTATGTTCCTGTTAGTGCTGTCAGTTAAACACGTTATTGACGGCGTCAATTTCTTTATCGCAAGATCAACGTCTTTTTGGCCTAGAAAACTTTTAGTTTGTTTTACATGTTGTTGCAACAACAAGTAATGTTAGAAAAACCACAACACCACACCGGATCTAGCTAGACCGGAAACAAAACAACAGGCACGCCACACACACTTGTTTGGGCTTGCGAGCCGGCCAAAGAGTGGTAACGTTACGTTTTGAGTGGATGGCGAGTGGGAGACAACAAAATGGATGCCAATGAGATTCTGAATGGAAAGTTTACTTTTTAAAAGTTGTCAAAGTTTCCACTGACAAGACCAAAGTGATCTGTGTGTTTTGTCGTTGTGAATTGAGCTATCATCACAGCACGTACAGTCTGAAATACCACTAATTGGACGTTTAACAGTACTCGTTTCTGTCCAATCTAAGTCTGATATTCACTCTCTTTTAGCTCTGTTTTGGTCTCCACCAACTCTATTGTCTATTATTATCTGTTCTTATAAAAGCTCTACTATGTTTGTCAGCTGGTCATTATCTTTCTGCGGTTTGGAGCTGGGCAGATAGTAAAAAGAAAAAAAAAAAACAACACAGATGAGAGCTGTGAGTGTGAATCAAAATAGTAAAGTTGCAAACTGGAAAATCAAAACAATGAGATGAAAGAAGTGAAAGTACTGCAGAGCTAGGGGGAATCGCAGAGTCAGGTACTAATTGTGAGTTTGTCACCAGTAACCCTTTCACATATTGATAATATAGAAATAATTATTAAATCTTCAGCATTAAAATGTACATTAAATGCATTGCCTGTACAGTCTACATGCACTAATAGTCTAACTACAGAAACCCCAATCATCGTTTAGAAAAGGATCTAACCAGGAGCAATTACAACACATCTGTCAGGTTTCTAGTTGCTAAGGCAGCATCTTTCCAGTGATCAGCATGGAATAAAGACACTAGCTGCGGGGAAACAAGCACGTTGAGGTGCTTCCAATCAGTTCCAAGTACATGCAAAGATTAGGTTAGGAACAGCAGGATAATTAGTGCTTTGGCTGGAGAAAGGAGAATCCAATTTTTTTTAATTGGAAATGCCTTTTAATGGCAGGTTGCATATATCTACGCTTTAAAGTGTTTTTTCTACTTCATAATGTTTGGTATATCATTTCTGATTTGAGGAGTCCACAACATGACAATTCATTTGTCAATTTAAGTCATCTTAGCCATAATGTATCCAAATACAGTCTATGTTCAGTCATGTTGCAGAGAAGGAATATGTCCCATGCACTTCAGGTGAAACTGAATGATGAGTCACAATTAGGCCCATTCAAGAAACCACTTTTTGCTCATGTCTTCATAAAAATGCAGAGAAACTCCCATCGAAGCTTCTCGCTGGATTTCAAAGTCAGGCACTAAAGTGCACATTTCATGCATGCACAAACACACGCACCCCTTAGAACCTAGTCTCACAAGTCATTTACTTTGTACATAGCTATTTACAGCATCTCACCAAAGCCCAAAGCTGTTTGTTGAGTCAGACTTGAGGATGAGAAATTACATCCAGACAGATGTGCATTTGGTGCATGTATTTGAAATAATTATTAGCAATCATTCAATCGTTTTGGCATTGTCCTGCTATTTATAGAGGATTGAAATGGCAGGGAACTAAGTCTTAACGTACACACTGCAGAGACCTAGATTGTTTCTGTTTGATCAGGCTGATCCTTTCTCATCTTTTAAGCAGCAGCAAATGAATGTGAATCAGAGGACTTTGAGGAGCAGTTAAGTGTCATGAAAACAGAAGATCACAGGCTTTGAATTTATCAATCTGTCTTCCTTCATTCAACTCAAAGCTTCTTCACCCTCTCTTGGCATATTTAGCCTGGTTCCACAACTTTCAATCACTACTCAAATAGGTCTAGTGTCGTGCTTATTGACCGCTGTTTCCTGGTTGGAAAAACAACCAATCAGAGTTTCACCTTCCTTTGCCAGAGCCAGGTAGAACCCTATATTGATCATAATGGATAACTTGATAACCTGAGCTCACATCATGTCCCTTGTGTGATTAGGTGTGGAAAACAAAAGCTCTTCGGTTAAGGTTAGGGAAAGGTCATGATTTTGGTAAACACGTTGTGTCAGGTGCTTCCAATCACTGTAGACTTAATCTATCCTAGCCTACCACTTAGGGAACATAGCACGAGCACATGTGGACAAAACAATCCTGCTAAATAAACAATTATTGTATGTTTATTTTTAAAGCAGATTTTAAAATACATTGTAACAATTTAACAATTCACCCTCATGAATTCCAATCACGGCACGGCTCACTTGGAACACAATAGATACATGTGAACTCAAACGGTACATGTGTTTTATTGGTTTTATTTCTTTAATGTTTAATTCCTTATGTAAAAGAGAAAGGCAGTTAATTAGTGTGAAAAGAGTCAAGGAGACGAAAGGTAACGTCTCTAAAAATAGAGTCGTGAAGGGTAGAGACACTAAGAGTGATCACGAAGGTAGCACTAACATTGACTAATTAGTGTGAAGGTAGTCTCAAGCTTATAGAATGAATTTTGTTGCTTAATGTTTGTATTTTTACTGTTTATACTTGTGTTTTTATCTGTTTTTTGTTTTTTAAACTGATTTTGTGTAAAGCACTTTGAATTGCCCTGTTGCTGCAATGTGCTCTACAAATAAAGCTGCCTTGCCTTGCCTTGCCTAGACGTGTTCGACCTACAGTCTGTTGAGATGCCTCGCCAAACGCAGAAACAAAGTGCAATCACACCATAAAACGTTAAGACATGTAGAAAAAAGAAAAAACATGTGTATTATGATGTAATCCAATGATATAAAAAATAATTTATCCACAGCGATCAGTAGATCCACAAAAAGGGTCACATGTATCCAGCAAGGCCTGCGCACGTCACATTCACCAGGCAGCGCCAAACAGCGGTGAACATGGCCTCTCCACTTCGCCGTTTAGACAAAGTGGAATTAAACAAATAAAAGTCCAAATCTACACAAAACGCACAATCAATTAGTAAGCTGACAGCAAATGTACGTGGCATTTAGGCAACCTTTGTTGCATTGTTAGCACGGCAAGATGTTCAGACTAGTGCAACAGTTGTTTTAGTTTTTTGCGTTCTGCGTACGCGTAAAAACTTGCAGCCACCAAAGATATCTTACAAACATCATAAAAAATGTGTATACACACGAAGACAGTGCTCCTTATTTTGCATTTTTTATTAGCAGATCATTTGAAACTTTGGTAACACTTTCTATGACACTCACATCTATAATTCATTATGAACATACCTATAATGCGTAATAATCTTGTTATATCACTGTATCATTATTACAAGTAGCCAACTATGTATTGTTTATAGCAATAATCATAAAGCACTATTAATAAATGGGAATTACTACAGTCCACACTTTTTGGGATACCTTTGTCACAATACAATATTATTGATGGATTATAATGACTTGTAAGATTACATAATAAAACATTATTTTTTGCATGGATATAAATAAATGTATTATAATTGTCATAGTTGTAATACTAATACGGTAAACACTGTGCATGCATGCAATGCATTACAATTTGATTATTCTAAGGAGTCGCCTGGGTACTTTAAAGTAATGAAAAGTAAAAAAGTAAAGTAATGAAATTACAAGCTGGTTATAAGTCACTATATGTGGTCATTGTTTGGTTTAGGTCATGTGAAAAAAATACAAAATCATGGATGTAAGAATAACACCCAAAACCATAAATGTTTTTTTTGTTTGTAACATGTCAAAAAATCCTTTTTCTCCATTCTTCTAATCTATTTTTTCTCATTGACATGGAGCGCATTGCTTGGTCGCTTGTCAATGGAGTTTAACCTTTAAACCCTTTAGTTACTTTAACTTAAATAAATAAATAAAAAGTAAGTTAAAAAAAGAAAAAAAAGAAACTGCCGACATATTCAAAAGGTCTAAGAGACCTAGTATATGGAGAGTGGCAGTACAGTACATATTACATGTTTAACAAATCATAATTGAAATTCAGTTCTCCAATTTGACAAAACTTTGTAATGATGGACAACTGATTTCACTAATGTAATGTTTTCCCCAAAACTCAGTTAACTTAATTCAAAGATACTATTATATATAGTTATATATAACTGGTTATAACAGACAATAAACTGAGTACTGGTAAGGTACTCCTATTTGACACACACTAAAACATTTATAAGTGCTTATTACTATATTACACAGTGCTATAATTACATTATAATACATTATTATTATGTTTATAATATGAAAGTGTTACTGAATTTTTTTAAAGGAAGCAATGGAACCAGATGCAGCAGTGAGCTGTGAGATGAAGAGGTGTACACCTAAAACAACTTGTACTGTGTCCTGCTAACCCCAGTCACCACAACCTAAAGATGCTATCCTGTTTCAAGCTGCGTGAGTCTAAATGTAACCATGGAAAGTGTAATAATACTGTATGTGCCACGAAAGGACATTGGATTGCAAGAATGGATGTTACTGTCAGCAGTAGGCAAATTGTTAGTTAGGTAACGTTCCACCCCAACAAGTAAACCCCCCCATGAACATAGCTACATAGTTTAGAGAGAATATTACAGTTTCAAGATGAAACTGACAGAAGGTAAGGTAAAAAAAAGGGTAAAAAAAAAGTCCAATGACAAATGTGTCACTTCAGCACAGGGAACAGCTCCATGGATTTATCAATACACAGCACAGTGGCAGGGCCATAGATTCTAACTTGCACAAACCTCAGTCAGATAAAGGATCAATGCGACAAGCAGACTAGGCTTACATATTCAACTACACAACCTCTCTGCACTCTCTCTGCTACTAGGGGATGGCAGGTTAACAAAGGGCAAGCATTATGATCATTTTGCTAACAAGTAAGATCCCGCTCATCCCCCCTCAAATGTCCTATTGAATGTCAGCGCATATTAGACTGATGTTTAGTAACAACATTTCGACCTTCCAGGTACATAAATTAATAATGTTTCCTCAGCATGTTGACAAAAAAAACACATCCAGGCAGCATTACATTTCCCTTCAAAACACATTTTTGCTGTTGCAAATTAGCATGATATATAACAGATAAAGGTTGGACAGAAAATTGCCAAGAATATGGCAACATTTCTTCAATCCACATCAAAAATGTTGTAGTAAATAGCTCCCGCTGCTTCCATGTTGACTGTAATTGATGTCTGAAGGACCGATACATCACTTGTTACTAACTGATTAGGTCAATACATCTACCATCCTAAAAAGAAATCGGCTAACGAGCAGGAAGTCAGACTGAATGATGCAGTGAAGTGAAATAGCAATTCAGTCTGATTAACAGTCTACAACATTTCCTTCCATCATGATTTTGACCAAGTGTGTCAGCAAGGATGATGTCCCAATCTCTGCCAATGTGGGAACCAAGAGAATCTGCTTCAGATGGAGAAGCACCAGGTCCTCAATAAATGAATCATCAGACTGTGTCTGTGACATGTGTCTAAAAAAATAAAATAAAAGAAATTAACAGTCACTTGACTGGCTGAAACAGTAATTCAGATATGCAATAAATGATTGGCGCGGACCTTTCTGAAATGTATTTGTTTTAAGAATGATACATAGGTATTGTCCCTATTGTGTATTTTCACTTTGAGCGATGGAGAAGGTGGAGACAAAAGGAGGTGCAGTGAGAGGTTTTGGCAGCCTCTTTCTTTTGCCATCTGTGGCTCACTGCTGTCTTTCTTCAATCGGAATTAATCTCGTTACTCATTCATCTCGAAACTCCTGTCTCATGACGGGCAATTCCCACCAATAACTACCTGCCTATAACAGAGTTTGGATAGTTATCTCCGCATAGACAATACATGAGGGGTGATACAGAGTGGATCTCACTCCCAGTGACAATAGAGCTGATGAAAACTGTGATCTGAAATTCAGAAACATATCCATTATTAACACAAAAACAGCTTGATTAGCTTAATATATTACACATGTTTCAAGATGTATACTACGGGCCTACATACCTTAGTGTGTTTTTAAGTTAGCATAAGTGTCTGTGAGTAAGTATTGGTGTGAAAATAAGTTTCTATTGAACATGCGTCAATTCTGGAGTGGTGAAAGGGGAGAGAGAGCTCCAACGCTAATCAGTGCTTCTCCTGGAGAATAAAGGGAGGTGTTTTGGAAAAACATAACAGTAAAAAAAAAAACGCTTTTTGGTTTAATAAACGTAATACTATTATTGATAATGATACTATTATTGATAATATTGATGATAATATTGGCATGTGCAGAATAGGTATTTAGGAAAAGTTAGGGCAGGAGGAAACATTGCATAATGGAATCATTACAAAAAGAGAATCCAAAAAGTGAAATAGCGTGTCATGTGTGGTTCTGGTGTTAAGGCACTGCATTAGCTTCACTGTCATTGACTTCACAAATGAGAAATGCTCACACACCCATGCAAAAGTTGAACACTAAACAGGAAACAGAACTGGGATGTTGAAGAAGTTCATGAAATAAGACCTGTGTTTATCGAATCATGTTTATCTGCATTCATTCATTCAAATTGTTTAAGAACATACATTGATGTGACATCTATTCTGTCTCCAAACAGGTGTTCAGAAATACACAACCTCAGCTAAACTAAGCTCAGCTAAGCGACAGCTGATGTTAACGTTGGCAATATGCCCTAAGTCCACTGCTGCATTGAATAAATGTGATGAGCAGCTTCTGTTCTGTTTGACTCTTTTTTATATTATATTGATAGCTGTGGTTGATCCCACACAATGAGACCAGACAGTTAAGTAACTGCTGCAGGCTTCATATAAAAAAAATCCCTTTACATAAATACAGACATTTGCACCATAACTTGATGCAGAAAAGGCACAAATTGTTGCAGAAAACAACATGATGAACCAAAAGTTACGTGCTTGCCCATAGAGAATGGGCCCCAGAATGTTGTGCTACAGCCCTGAACATGGACAGAGTAAGACTGAACAAAGCACGTTCTACAATTACAGTCTGTCATCCTTTTCATGACATTTTGCTAAATGTTTCAAGAATCAAAACGGGTTTTTCGATCATGAAAAGGTTGACTCCTTTGTCAAATCTAAAACAATAAACACAAACCCAAGTGTTTTAGGTGTAGCTAAAGAGTAACACAGTCCCAGAAGAACCCCGTGACTAGTTACACAATAAGCTGAGACAATGCTGCAGAAGAGTTAGCTCATCCCAGAGGAGCCTCATCCTGACTTGTTGACAGGCGGCTCTCCGGAAGTCAGGAGAGTAAGATCATTTTTACAGCTGGTAGTGACCGATTTTTCACACAGCTAAGATGGCCCTCTTCAAGGGTGTGACAGGCACAGATGCATCATGTCAAGATTAGTGTACAAGGCGGCGAGGATAACACTCCAGAAGAGTGTGACTGTCCCAGAAGTGGCTTGTCGTGATGAGTAAAAGTCAGAGTGGAGCCACGGCTGGAGCCTGGCAGGTGAACAGGAGATGCTAATTGGGTCAGACACTGCATCACCACAACTCTTCCCCATATCCCCAGAGACCTGCTGTTTAATATTTCATAAACTAGACCTCCCCCAACCCCCCCCCCCCCCATTGTTGTTTTTTTCTCAAGGAAGTCTATTGATTTCAGGCAGGGTTGTTCCCAGGGCCCGAAGATCATTGGCTTCACTCATCTCCATCAAGTATTAATGAAGACCTGGGGAGGAAAAACGACTGGAAAAGAAGAGAGGTGTGAGAGAAAAAGAGGTGGAGATGGATTGGACAGGGGAAGTGAAAAGAAAAGGGACTCTTGGCGTAGTAATGACGGACGGAGCGAAGGAGTTGCGGAGAGAAATATAGACGCTTGATTAGAAAACTTATCATTGAAAAACAAGCAAACACTGCTTTTTCGTCACAGCCCTAAGGTCACTGTTTTACTTTAACATTAAAAAAATTCACCGACCAACACCTCTAAAGCTGACAGATCAACATGCTTGATGTGGGTTTAATATGCACACAAACCGAATTGTAAAAAAAAAGGTCCATTTGGTATCCATCCGCGCTGCATTTTACTGCAGCATCTGCTGGGATCACTGAGCATAGATTTTGATTTAATGTCTGTACAGGCACATACCAAATTTGGCAACCTCACTACACTGTGACACTCTGGAATACTATGCATGGCTTATGGCTTACCAGGAACAGCCATGAGATCAATATCAACCTCACTCTTCAATATAAATAATAATAATTCCCCAACAGTTCAAATATTATGTTATGTTAGTACTGTCTAACATAGAGTAAATGAAGAATACTAGCTCTTATTGATAATTAGTGGGATTGCTAGAATATATTTCATATTTTCTGAAATATCTTCTTACTTTTTGATGCAGTGTCTTTTCGGGCGCCTGGGTAGCTCACTGGTAGAGTACGTACCCATTCACAGGGGCTCAATCCTCCATGCAGTGGACAGGGTTCTGTTCTTACCTGCGGCTCTTTGCTTCATGTCATACCCCATCTCTCTGTAAGCTGTCCTGTCTATAATAAAGACCCCAAAAAGCTAAAAAAAATATGTCTCTTGAACTTCCTTCATTCAATTTTCACTCTTCATACATCATTTCTTTCATAAAAAAGTGTAAAAATGTACACATTGTTTTCACAAAAACACTTCAAACTTCACTTCACATCAGCTCCTTTTACATTCACTGAAGTCCTCACACTAAAACTCTAATCTCAACACCTTTCAATGCTTTCACCATGTTTTGCACCGTTTCTCCCTTTCCTACCATTCCAACTCTTCTTACTCCCTCAGCTGCTCCTGCATTTTAAGTTAAGCCCGCAATGTTGTTCAGCTCCCAGCTATCCATGTCGCAAAACAGGCCAGGTTAGCTTTCCACAGCCTGTTTTCATGAACCATTTGTTCAAAAGGCTATGAAAAGTCAAGCAATGTAATCCGTAAGCATTCCACTTTTGTTTGCTTTATTAGCTACATTGATGTTCGCTGTATAAAAACGCTGCTGGCCTCGTAGGGAGGTGGTCAGGGTGGATGAGCGGGCGTTAAAACACAGGATTTTCAAGCCAGAGAGTGTTTTAATCTTTTTCCTAATCTTAACAAGTAGTTTTGGTGCCTAATCGTAACTTTTGTTGCGTCTTATATTTTGCGGACCAAACTTTTTTTAAGATCATTGTTTGGGCATTTTTGTATTGACAGGACAGCTGATCAAGTGAAAGGGTAGAGAGAGGGGGAATGACATGCAGCAAAGGGCCGCAGGTCCAAGTTGAACCCGGGCCCGCTGCATCGAGGAGTAAACCTCTACATATGGGCACCCGCTCTACCAACTGAGCTATCCGGGCTCCCTTTGTGGACTAAACTTAACCGTAATATCCGCCGAAATAAGCAACAGCTTGTAACCGGCTCAAAGTCACCTATTCTCGCCTAAACACATCTACTAACTGCCACTGATACAACCGAGCTGGGACGGAGGTCCCCAGCGTTGCGAAGCTTTGTAGCGGCTTAAATAACGAGCAACTGACTCTCTGTGTCTTAGAGTGTCCCTTGACGGCGTCTCCTAATTTCATAGGATATCATAAGTTTTCAGATGGACCCATTCGTGAGCATTGCTTTTCAACAGCTAGAATTCCCAATACAGTTTCCTCAGAAATTGCATTCTCTAGCAAAAGGACGATTGATGCAATTGTTGCACTTAATAATTGTGTCTATATCAGTCCATTGTAAGGATTCAATGCAAATCAACAGGACATAAGGTAGTCCCATAATTCACTGATTTTTGATTTCTACACTACAAAGAGGTCCTCTTCAGAAAAGTTCTAAATGATTATCTCCACCAGCCTCTATTTAAACTGAAATGAGTTCTAGGGGTGCAGTTGGGAAATCAAGGCAGGGAACCTAAGACCAAAGCCTTATGGGTTCCTACAATTTGAGATTATTGCAATTGGCAGGAATTTGTTGATCCTGTATCTAAACTGTAAACTAATGATCTGTTTGCAAGGCTTAAATTGACAGGGGCGGTAATGTTGAACTCTAATGGCACTTGGTTTTAACACTGATTGAGAGTTGATTAAATAGAGTTAATATGTTCTCATGGTTTCTGTAACATCTGGCCATCCACTGTTTAGGGCCTTTTCAATCAAATAGTTAATTAAATAGTCAAAACTCAGAACTCAAGGTCCCTTGAGTCCAGTTAGATGATACCAATGTCTGTACGAATCCATTTAAAAGTTGTTGAGATAGTTTAGTTTGAGACTGAGATGTACACATATATGCTAGTAATATCAAGGCTTGTGTTCCTAAGCCGTCAAAAAGTAGCCTACTGCTTCTAGAGCAGAAACCTTTAACTATGGCCAGGAATCAAAACCAGAGCAAAGTTCACAGTCAAAATGCAGGTACAGGTCCTAAAAGCATTCCTGGAAAAGATCCCATGGTCGGAAAGGGCCAACAGTCTGTGCGTTCAGGTTGTTAGAGCCTGACCTTGATTTTTGATTGCATGCTGAGGAGTGTTTCACTAGAAGGGATGAGCAGGTAAAGAAAAGAATTCATTGAATGCAATGAGCCAAGACATAAACAACTTAGAATTTAAAGAATTTGGGTCCATAGAGAAATATTAACCGACTGAATTTGAATGGAACACTAGCAGAGATGAGCTGCAGAGGTTGGTTTAAATTGGAATATCACAGCTTTCAAAAATGTTGGCTTATGGAAATAAGACATGGAGATGCTTAGTAGAACTGAAATGTGGACATATGTAAAAAAAGAAAATGCAGAGATAAAAGACAGAAAAAAACACACTTGAAACTACTAATGCTTATTAGAAGTATCCCCTCCAGCTGCAGGGACACATCCGTGCTGAAGGAAGCAGGCAGATCAATGAAGGGACAGCTGATCAACTGCTTCTCAACCTGCCTTGATTAATATTTGATATCTGAACTAAGACGAAGCCCAGGGAGAGAGAGAGAGAGAGAAGAAAGAGAGAGAGAGAGAGAGAGAGAGAGAGAAATGAGGTGGAGTGACTAGTTGATATGGATATCAAGAGAAATCTCAAGGCTGTGCAGACTTGATTGCAATCGGAGAGAGATAAAGGGGATAAAAAGAAATGAAAAATTGTAGAAAAGCATTTTTCTGAGGGGGTTGATGAATGGCACTGATAAATAGTATTTGTTATGCAGAATAGTTTAGGACTATCGATGTCAGGAAATGTGGCTATCACTCACTGCATCCAATACAGTGAGGTGTAATATCTGTATGACAAATGTTAAAGGATATGACAGGTGTTAACTAATATTTTCCTTACTGTCAACAACTCCCATGACTAATAGTGTGTTAGTATGTCAAATAAGATGCAATGATTACGTTGCATCCAATCTGTTCTCCCCTTTGTTTCTTTACCATCATCTTTCCGTCTTCTGATTCAAGAGAGAACCAAGCAGCAGGCTGGTTTGACAGGACCGTACAGTGTGGCTTTTTTAATCATATAATCTGAAAGGATGTGGTTTGGCAAACCCAAGGCAGAACCTAGGACCAAAGCCTTATGGGTTCCTACAATTCGAGATTATTGCAAACTCCAGGTTATGTTCCCATGGTGGAAAAGAGGTATGTGTGGCGCGGTGACCATAGAATGCAAAAACAATGGACCAAACTTTTGGGCTTGAAATGTGAAGCCAATGTCAATGTGCCATTTTCAGCGGGGGGGGCAACTCCACCAGTTGTAAAAAGAAGTCAGTTCATAAGAAATACATGGGAAAATTGCCCTAGTTCTTACTTGATTAATCACCTTGACCATGAGTTTATCGCTAGTTTTAGGCCTTCTTCAATACAGCATGATGTTAATTTTGTAAATAATGGTCTCATTTATTTTAAAGTTGACAATAAACCAGGGGATGCTTTCGGGGCGTGGTGCATGTTTTACCTTAAACATTGCCCCTCCCACTCTCTGCTTTTACTTCATCAAAAGTTAATTGGAACATTTTGTTCGCCTACAAATGTCTTGCTTGTTTGTTTTTTTCTGCACTGCCGTACATGCAGGTAAATGGTGGCAGTACCCGGAGCTCTGGTCCAGAAATTGTCACGTCTGGTTTCAAAAAAACAAGATGGCAATGGCCAAAGTTCCTCAAGGCTTCAACACGGCAGTCCACAAACCAATGAGCGACGTCACGGATGGTACATTGATTATTTTTACAGTCAGTTGTATGGTAGCTAGTTGAGCTCATTAATTGTAACTTTGTATGGGACTACAGGTATATGCACAATATCAACAAAGCTGTATTCAGGCCTTAAGCTCTCTACTTTTATGACATGATTTTGAGGACCTGTCCTGGAGGAAGATGTGGGGTAATCAGTCACAGATTAATACACATTTGGTGTGCTACAGTAGTAAGTACTTACAGTACGGAAGTAGGAGAACATATGTGGAATGATCTCAATATAAAGTACAGAGCCCATGCCAGTAGTAACATGTCATCTAGTGCAACAATGTGGCTCATTGATGTGTTTTTAATAGTTTTTGGAGAACAATGGAGCTCCATGGCACAGAGGAATAAGATACAGGAGATCAGGCTCTTGATACAAAGACAATGCTTTTAAATAGGATAAATATATTGTTGGTTAATGGAGAGTTACCCTGAAACATCCTTAAAAGAACATGTTATATATGCTTTTCTATGTCTTGAACTTCAAAAACATTTTCTGGAGTGTAATAGGCAAAAGTTTGTATGTTTATTTGTGTTTTTAAGAAAAAAACACTCACTGTGGCATATGTCTTCAAGAAACAAAACTATATCAATCAAATTCAGCAATACATTGTGATACAGTGCAATGTGATTATGTTGCTGTTTTGAAACGTGACACGTGTTGACCTTTGTGAGGTTATCATATTTATTAAGATTGTATGGGGAACTCAAATAGACACTTCTTTTTTAATGTCTTTGATTTGTTGTTTAAGAGATGCCAGACAGCACACCTTTTTCTCTTGCATATTCCACCGGCACTTTGAAATTCATCTGCACTTATTAAAAGGAGTTTCTGGGAGTAAATTGTTTAAATCATGCAAACATTAAAAGTATATGTTGGATTCTACTTTCTTTTAATTTAGGATTCACCCTGACATGTCAGTGTTCCGAATGCTTTTACAGTACATGCTTTGTTCAAATTGTTATTTACTCACCGAGCCTTTAATTCCATTATTCTTCACACACACACACACACACACACACACACACACATACACTTTTGTTTGTGATCATACCCAATATCACTGATGAGTGTTGATGGATGTGGTCAGAGGTGTGCTTTGTGGCATCTGTAGTCTATATCCACAACGGTCCACTTCCGGGATGGCTGCGTTGCCGATGGAAATTCACTCTTTTCGGCAAGATGTCCATTACCTTCTGTTTTCCTTCTTGTTGGAATTTTAAACTTTGGTGGATTCATGTAGACTATGGTTAACTGCTCCTCAGATCTCTGCAAGGTAAATCCAGACAGCTATCTAGACTATCTGTCCAATCTGAGATTTCTGTTTAACGACTTAAACAACTTTTCAACGTCCACCTTCCACCATAACAAGGTCCTTCCCGAGGCTAATAAACCACTAGAGGTCAGAAAAAACTAGATTTTCTGGTGCTCTTTAAAGAGCGCCGATGATTAACTGAGCCTTAACTAGCCTAGAAACCTAGACACACCCTGTATGCAATGTAATTTGCAGCAAGGGTCATACAGCAACTCTCCATTGGCTTGCAAGCTGGCAAAACATCGTCCCATTGCATATAGAGTGGATGCCCAGAGTAGTCCAAGCATGTTAAAGATTTACACCAAAAATCCCAGTCATAACCAATAATCTAAACCATTTATTGGGATGTAGAAAACTAAGGTGAACATTAAAATAATGACCCAAAGTTCATTGTAAAAACTGTGTAAATGTCTTGGCTGAGAATGACCTGCTGTACTTACAATACTTAAGCACATGAAGTTTTAGAATGCACTACTCAATTTTGTGTAAATATGTTAAAGGGGTCACTGCAATCAATAGGGTTCGTTCTCTGGAGACCATCAACACATCCGTTAGACATCCTGAAAGTTTACATTTATGGCTAAAGAAAAGTTTGTGCATTGTTCAAAATGAAAAGGCTTTGACTCCTGGGGATTGTGAATATGCTCATGAATTTCATGAAAACATATTTCAACATTTCTTGTGTACACATGAGCTGTTTTTGCTGATAGTGGTGCTACAAGAAAGGTCAAGAAAATCCTCCATCCACTGAGGACCATGAATATCAACAGAAAGGTTAATGAACATCTGGCCAGTAGTTGTCCACCCTTAAGCCACTACCAGGGCAAAAAGAAGGGCAAGGAAGGTGAACAACTTAAAACTTGTTTTTGTTCTTCAAAGTGATGCCATGGAATAAGCTTAAACTTCAATGTCAATTTAATTTGCTTATGTATCAACTAGCTCGGCTATACCACAACTTGATTGTTGATTGAAAGCAACTTTGCATGTGTCTTTTCCTGAAATTGCTTAAGAAGCACAGGATTGGGAAACTGAAGTACTTACTGAAGTAAGCTAGCTGATGTCCAACTTCTCTTTATGCATCTTTGCCATGTGTTTGTGCCATAGTTTCAGCTAAGATGTTGTTTACATAAGTGTGTGCAGCAAAAAAACATCAAAGTTCTTTTCCCCTCTGCTCCGCTTTCAAAGCGTGCTGTTTGGGGAGCAGCGAGTACACAGTAACGCCGAGTACACAGTGACGAGCAGAGTTTTTAAAGGGGCGGTGTTATGTATCCCACTGCTTACCTTGGCAAGACACACCCTGTGTAGCATTCAAGCACTAGGATTGGCCAGGCGTCCGGTTTTGTTAAGAAAAGTAGTGGGATTCATAATAATGCAGCAGAGGGCTTCTGCCATGTTACACACTCAAACATCATGGACTCACAGTCACCATGATGTAAAGTCTTAGGGAAAATAAAATACAGATGGCATCCACGTCCATGTCCACTTACACCCAAAGTAGTATATACACACACACACACACACACACACACACCACACACACACACACACACACAAAACACACCACACACACACACACACACACACACACACACACACAAGCATACTGATCTATTCATGAGTCTGGTCGTGCAGAGGCTGGCAAGATCACTGCTGACTGGACTGAAATGCTGCTGATGCCTGCTGCTCACCTCCCCTGACAAACACACACATACATGCAAGCAGGCACACACACGCACAGATCAGTACCTCAGGGGAACACATTCAAATTGATTAGACCTGCAGCTATTTTTCTTCAGCTGTCAATCCGTCCCTGAATGATGCACATGGCTCTTCATGATGACCCCACCTCCTCCACTTACACACTCTTTCACACACTCTCACACACACACACACACACATACACACACGCACAGGCCATGTATCAGTGAGTGTATAAATGATGCTATGGTAACTTTCACTATGGAAACTTTGGCCTCTGACGTGCCTCCATGAAAACATATGTAGAACTAATGATGGCACTCAGGACAGGATCATTGCGTGAGAAGCACCGTCCCGTTGGGACTGTGGTGACTGTTTACATCTATGTGTGTGTGTGTGTATGTTTGTGCTCATGTGTGGCTGTTTTCACATGTAATTCATTAGGAAAAAGAAAAACAAGGGCAAATTAGGGTATCCATGTGCACTTACTGTATGTATATGCGGTATTTACCTCCATGCTTATTATTGTTAGTGTGTATACTTGCATGTGCAATTGTGTGTATCTGTGTGTCCCTCTGGCTGCCTGTGTGTTCATGGCAAGTGAACAACAACAACAACAACAACACCTTATAATTAGACCGGTCCAGGTCAGTGTGACTGGGAAACCTGTTCTACAGTACCTTTCCATTAACACCTGGACCTGGGGGGCGGAAGAAAGGTACAAAAGAAAGCCGTCAGATCAGCAGGTCCTTTGTTAGTGAAAGGCTTAAGGTAACTGACATGGAGGAGCGTGCAACCTGTGAAAAAGGAGCCTCTGTGGGCCAGTTCAGTGCCTGTAAACATGAAAGGATTGCACAGGAAGGGGGAGGGGCACCATCACAGACTTAATTTTCCAGTCGTTTGAAGCCTCATTCTGAAGCACTGAAGTTTCTCCCACACAGGACTCCTTTTCCTACTCCTAAAATGACAACTGTTTAATTACAGCTCATGATTTATCTGCACAGAAATGTTTCAGAGTTAAAATAAATCGGTCATAAACTCTGCTGTTATAAATCTCTTGCTGATTGAAACAGCATGGCTAATTCTCTAATTATTCATCTTAAAAGTCCACTTGCTGTCACGGTGACAGGTCAAAAAGCGTCAGTGTTGAATCAGTGTTGGGAAGGTTACTTTGAAAATCTAATAGGTTACCGCTTACAACTTACCCTAAGTAACCTAAAATGTAATAGTAATAGGTAATAGTGTAACTATTTCAATTACTTTATCAAAGCATATTAACTTAATACATTTAATTACTTCTTGTTTACTTTTCTAAATGTATAATGAATGTTTTCAACCGTTAACCATTTTCAAATGTTTAACCTGCCAGTGTTAACCTTACAGCAGTTCTCACAAATAATACAGTTCTCTTAAATAATTTAATTTCAGATATCTACGTAGGTAGCATCGTTAACTTTTTATGAATGACAATCAAATATAAACTAGGCTACTAGATATGGACTAAGCAAAATATGGTGCTAAAATAGGTCCTCAAAGCACGTAAGCCTGGTGTGTCACACTGAAGGAAGGCATGTCTTCCCTCTATATTTAATATGTCTGCTTGCAGTTACATACCTGCCGATGTATCCTGATGGACATAGACATTTTCAACGTCAATAGCATTTTGACTGCTGACAAACACTCTTTGCTTTGCATGGTTATGTTTGAACTCTTCTCAGATTTTTGTATAAACTGTTTTTTATATTTCCAATGGCAACTCTCAGATAGCTTGAGAGGCAATTGTCAAATGGGTGGAACTGCAAATTCAAACAGGACAACAAATCAAAATCATGAGAATAGCATCAGACTTTACTAAACGGCTGTGGTGGGAAAGAAATTCTGCACATTTAAAACATGTAAAGCAACAAAATAATATTATTCAACATATAACCTAGATTTTTACAGAAATATTAAGATGTACTCTCAATGTAATCAGGAATATTTGCATAGTAACTGTAACTGTGGGAATGCTGATTCTTTATTCATCAACTTTCTTTGGTTGGCTATAACTTCTGCATTCGTTGTTGTACAAAAAACATTCAAACATCAAAATGTTCAGCTTTCTAAGAACAACATTTTTCTACTATTTATACTTTCTAAAATATTAAGCATTTTAAAATATTATCTTACTTTAAAGTTCATGGAGCAATCTTCAAATCCTCTTCTGGCTTCTTCCTTTTTGAAATGCTACTCTTCCACATAATTTTACCAACAGATGTCACTCAAAGTTACAACTTTTCACAAAAACTTTAGCTATTACAGTTGTTATCAGCATCATGATATCTTTTACAGTTTTTGTGGTATCCCTGTTTAGTTTAGTGTTTCATTCAGGCTTTTTCTGTGCTTGTAATGAAGTGAGTATTGCATGACTTAGTGGGTGATGACATCACTAGAGTTATTGCTATTGAAATCCATGAAAACTGGGGTTCTACAGGGATCAGTCCTGGGTCCCCTTCTCTTTTCTTTGTACACCAACTCTCTCGGGTCTGTCATTCACTCACACGGCTTTTCTTATCAAAGCTATGCAGAGGACATCTCATCCTAAAAAACTATTCTAGACAACTAATTCTCTCCTTTCTGGAGTCTGAAATGTAGCAGCATGTATCTTGGCCTGTCGGACTGACGTTTCTTCTTGGATAGCCACATACCATCCACAATTTGAAACTCAACCTTGACAAGACTGAGCTCCTTTTCCTTCCAGGGACGGACTCTCCTACCCAGGACCTGACTATAACAATTGACAACTAAGTGGTCGTCCCCACTCAAACTGCTAGAAACCTGGGTGTGACACTTGATGACCAACTCTCCTTCACTGTCAACATTGCTGCTACTACCCGTGTAGTTACATGCTGCATAATATCAGAAGGATATGTCCCCTTCTAACAAAGTTGTCACAAGCTGTCTGAGAGTTGCCTCTCAAGCTGTCTGAGAGCTGCCACTGGAAATATAAAAAAACAGTTCATATAAAAAATCTGAGAAGAGTTCAGGGTCTAGTCATCTCACCTCTAGACTACTACAACTCCCTCCTGCCTGCATTTGCCATCCGGCCCTGCAGCTCATTCAGAATGCAGCAGCTGGACTTGTCTTTAACACCCCTAGCTAGCAAGATTTGGAAGTAGCAACTCCTCGGGACTCCGTCTAGCACCTGTCTTCAGGGCTCTGACTAACACACAGACATGAAGGAGCCCTGCTGCGTCGCTGCATCAGAGCAGAGCGGAGAAAGGGCCGCAGATTGACTCATGTCTCATTCACTAGTAAGCAAACACCTAATGTTATCATACCAATTGTTTAAAACTAACATGACTACTATTAGCAATGCAGCAACAACACCCATTGAGTTCAGGCTGGTGCACAGAAGGGAAAGAGTATGTGCAGCTGGGCAAAGAAGCATTTCACTGGTTCTTTCCAAGTGGACCACAAGGCAGTGATTGGTGGGCGTTTTTACAGGATTACAGCAGCTACAGAATACAGATCTTTTTCACTTCTTTTTTAGAGCCCATACATTATTTATTGCTGGCAGGGTGCAAAAACCATTTCAAACAATATATTAAAAAAGTGTTTATTGGAAGTAGTTACAAACCCTGCCTTTAATTTTGAAGAATATACAGTCTATAAGAGTAGGTGAGTAGCTGAAAACCTTTACCCTACTTTTCACCAAAAGTATTATTACTAATGTAAACAGCAGGTAGTATTACTTTGTCACAATTTGGCAAATTTATACCAACAAGCCGTTAGCAAAACTCTGCTAATTTACTGCACTCACAGACTAAACAGCTCTGATCTTAATACTTTTGGTGCATTAGATAGATTGCAGAAGCAAAATGTTTAACACCAACTATGCTGACGAGCACAACTTTCCCTCTAAAGCAGATGAAATGAAACAAGTCTCAGAGTTTATGCAGGGCTTTTAAGTCTGATAAGGTTTGTGATCAGTGATTAAATTGGCTTAAATAGTGAAGGGGTCTGACCATGTGCGGGTGTGTTCTCTGGTTTGATATTAATTGGTCAAATTGGAGGTCGTAGCGGTATTTGGCATTCTCCACCATCATTCTATTGCAGGGCAGGTGCTCATATAGGAAAAGTATTTGAAAGACAAACTTGTCTTTTATGTCTCATATCAATCCTCTTCTCATCTCTCAATGAGCGCACGCCTTCCGTTCTTTCCACCTCTGGATGATCTTGGAGCTGTGTTAAAGGTAAAGGACAGACCAATAATGTACTAAAACAGTTTTGGCTACTATTGGCGACGCATGATCGATCCACCACACATTTCAGGTCGAGTTGGAGTTTATCCGAAGAGCAGCTGGAACACACAGGCTACGTTCCCCTTGCAGTTAAATATAGCTGTTTCTCTCATTCTCCTCATGGGACAGTTACACACAGTTTACACATGCTAATGAGCGAGTGAGACAACCTATTCTACTCTCAAGACATACATGAACTGCTGATTCAGATCATTTCTGCAACAGAGGAGCACCTGACTAGTAGCTAAACATGTTATTCTATGACATAGGCCTATGCAAAGCCATTTTCCACTTATATGTGGAGGATAAGTCAAAAGTATTGCCAAAGATTGTTAGGTTTAAGGTGAAGCAATAAATTACAAACAATCTATTTACCATCTTTGGTCTGTAATAAATGTTGCTATGGTTACAGGTTTCTATCGTTAAACTGAATACGCTATGTCAGCAGAACATCTACTTTGTGTATGCCATTGTGTTTGTTTTCTCCGTGCTCTACAGCAACATTTCCTTAGAAAATCAATTCAGCTCTACACCAGGTACTCAGACCTGCTACAGGGTAACCAGAGGGCTAACAAATGGATTACCTGCTCTTAAAACTAGCATACACTTTACACTTTACAATAACTGCAAAAAGGTCAAACAGAATGTAAAAGCTGGCTAATGGCATCACATAGACACACAGTGCCTGGTTCCTGCTGTCCACTGTGTAGAACTGTGTGAATCAGTGCGACTCACTGCTTCTCTAGGCTTTAAATCTTCGAACAAACTGACAGGTTCAGTTCCCGTAATTGGTTTGTTAATGCTGTCAATCAATATTTTTCATTGCTGTGGCTTATCCCAACCCCTTTCTGGGCCACTGGCAATGAATTTACACTCGGCTTTGCTACTGTTTGGTGCTTGTTGTGCAAAAGAGGTGTTTTTCACAGTAATCACAGGAGACTGACTAAGGTAACTGTCTGTCTGCTAAACAACATAGCTCTTTCCACTCCATTCTAATAATAATATCTAAAACAGTAGCTCAACTGGTAGAGCGGGTGCACATATGCAGAGGCTCAGTCCTCGATGCAGCGGCTCAGGGTTTGGGTCCGACTTGCAGCATGTCTTCCCCTCTCTCTCACTCTTTACTGTCTACAGCTGTCTTGTCTATTAAAGGCTAAAACGCCACAAAAATATTTCAAAACAAACAAAAACACACATAGTGTAGTTCACTTTCATATACAGAAGTTATCTGTTCCAATCAACGCTCAAAATTTGCACCTTAACTGCAGGATCTTCTATTTAGCTTATATTGTTGGTTTGTATTTAGGACTGGCAGTGCTGTAGGTGGTTTGTATTTTGTAGGGGGAAATCAGTCACTGATGTACAGACAAAATAGTAGTTGTAGTTTGATACATTCTTTTCACTGCAAATCTGTCTCCACTACGACAGGCAGAAAAACACCAGAGAAATGATGGAGCCCACTGAGGCTCTGTGGAGAGGTTTTGATAAATTATGCCTTGAGTGAATCCTGAACCGCCACACACTCTTGCTAAAGACATAAGGGAAAAAGAAGTTGGTTGATTTAGAAATTATGTTTTTGTGTTGGTGTTTTGTGCAGCTACAAGACTTATTGTCTCCGTCTCTGGAGTAGTACTTAGTTTAGTTTATTTGATAAAGGACAATGTAAATTAATAAATACACGTTGAAAAAAAGAATTAGCCAAGAGGCTATTTTTTATCTGCTTTCCATGGTCAAGGTGTTACAAACGGCTTCCTAAAATATCCCTAAAAAACAGGGCATGCAGTTTAAAGATTGGAAAAGGTCACACAGTTTTTAAAAGCAGTAGTAGCAGTAGTGACATATAACTACCTTGCACACAGGTAGGACAATAGTTACGTATTGTAACTCCAAATTATAGCATAGGCACAGCCCTCTTAGAGCTATTGCTATTGAGTTAATCCCTTTTCATTGCGCAATCATGAAGATTTCTTTTGCGCCCTGTGCTCCGCTTGGGCCTCTCTTACGTCCACATGTAACGGGTTGTAAATAGGTTGTTAAAATCCTGAGACGGGTATGGCTGCAGCCCGGAGCGTCCCATGTCATCCGTCCCGTCTCATGCGGTCTCGTCTCATACGGAGGTGTGTCCAACAGTAAATCCAGAGGGTCAAAATTACGATATCGCGAATAATTTTCCAGATGGAGTCACGGGTAAATTCGTGACCACAGTTGTTGCAATCAATTGAAAAACGTTAAAAAACTGTTAAAGTAACAATTTTGCCATAGCCTACATGTAGTTCGCTAATTTCTGAATGTTACAGTGGTGCTCAAAAGTTTACATACACATGCTTAAGTTGACTAAAAAGAGGAATAAAAAAATCATGTTTTGGAAATTTATTTTAATACCTAAATTAAAAAATGAGGTAAAATCCAACCTTTAAGGACACCAATTTTCTTTGTAAATGAATAACGTATTGTAAATAAATAACTGTTCTTATTTAAAATACAGGGGTCATAAGTATACATACCCCTATGTTAAATTCCCATAGAGGCAGGCAGATTTTTATTATTAAAGGCCAGTTATTTCCTGGATTCAGGATATTATGCATCCTGATAAAGTTCCCTTGGCCTTTAGAATTAAAATAGCCCCACATCATCACATACTCTTCACCATGCTTAGAGATAGGCATGGTTTTATTTCAGTTAGACTAATACCTGGTTTGATTTGCATTGAGAGATGATTTTATAGAAAGTATCCCATGCCTATCTCTAAGCATGGTGAAGAGTATGTGAGGATGTGGGGCTATTTTAATTCTAAAGGCCAAGGGAACTTTATCAGGATGCATAATATCCTGAATCCAGGAAATAACTGGCCTTTAATAATAAAAATCTGCCTGCCTCTATGGGAATTTAACATAGGGGTATGTATACTTATGACCCCTGTATTTTAAATAAGAACATTTATTTATTTACAATACGTTATTCATTCACAAAGAAAATTGGTGTCCTTAAAGGTTGGATTTTACCTCATTTTTTAATTTAGGTATTAAAATAAATTTCCAAAACATGATTTTTTTATTCCTCTTTTTAGTCAACTTAAGCATGTGTATGTAAACTTTTGAGCACCACTGTATGCTTGTGTTGTTCCATATTAACGTAGCTACATCTGATGAAACCTGCATCAGCGACGCAGCCGTTTCTGCCAACTAACAGCAGGACCTCCTTAGGAAGGATAACAATCCACAATCTGCACACACAACAAGACTGCAAAAATAAACATGTTGCACGCTTTCCAAGACTTTTTAATTGTATATTCCATATTGTTTTCACACTTCACTGGGACATTGCTGCAAATACTGCTTATCTGTTATCTGCTTATCTGGTGAGAGCGACTGTCGGCCTCGGCTGTCGGCTCTCTGGGACCCGGGACAGAATGCTGTCAGGTCTCTGGGACCCGGGGCAGAACGCGGTCGTATTTTTCTACTACCGCGGCCTCGGCTTCGGGCCTCTGGGACCCGGGGCAGAATGTTATCGGGTCTCTTGGACCCGGGGCAGAATGCGTTTGTATTTTTCTACTACCGCGGCATCGGCTTCGGGTCTCTGGGACCCGTCCTGAATTTGACTGCGTATCTCTGCTGCCACGGTCTTGGGCCAGGATGCGATTGAATTTTTCTTCCACTTCCGCCAGCGGTTCTATTGTATTTTGTGTTGTATTGTATGAAAGGGGGGATTTTTTTTAAAAACAAAACTAAATGCTTGAACTCTGTCAGGAGAGAAATTCCTTGTATAGCTGCAACTTGGCTCAAAGTTGCAGCTATAGAAGGAATTTTTTAGTTTGCCTATCATCTGAGACGGACATATATTTTTAAATATTTAAAAACACACAACATATTTAATTCATTAGCATGATAGTTGACGTGAGCTTTTACTTTGAAAAGTAAGAGAGATATTAGTATTTTATTCCAGATGCGAGCTTTTATTTTGAAAAGTAGAAACTCGGGGATGGCAGAAGGATTTTTTTAGTTTGCCTATAATCTGCATTTATTTTATAGACGAACATATATTTTAAGTGTTTTTATTCATCAGTATGAGAGTCTGCATTTAACTTATAGACATGTTTAGTTAAAAAAACAAACATACTTTACATACATCGCGATTTTGCATTTTTGACCCTCTGGATTTACCGTTGGACACGCCTTCGCATGAGACGAGACCGTATGAAACGGGACGGATGACATGAGACGCTCCAAGCTGCAGCCATATACTCTTGAAATTCCTGCATAAATGGGAACAGCGCCATCTGCTGGTGTCACCCTCTCAATGCGCCGCAGGGTTAAACGTGGTGATTTATGGGTAATCCCCAGCAGAACTTTCGACAACTGCTGTGGTAAGTTGCATGTTAAACGTCGCAGAGACGTCAGTTAAAATGTTTTAAAAGCCCACCATACGATGTTTAATTTTACTGTATAATTGTTGCAAAGTAGTTTCACAATGAATGCCGTTAGTTTGGCGTCGTGTGAAACATTCATTTTGAACTTAGAGCCAAATGTTAAATTAGCTAACTTTAAATTGTTTCTGGCTAACTCATTGTGTGTGTATAGGGTTTGTGTCTCTCTTTGGTGTCGACGTGCTCGCCCTGATTCGACCTGATTTCCCTGTGTGCAGGTAACTGTTATTAAATTTAATGTTGACTTTTATGTGTAAAATAATGTTAAGTAATGTTAAATGAAATGTATAATGTTAATGTAGGCGCTGTATTCTGGTGTTGGAGATGCTGTAGCCTACTGTTTAAAATATTGTATTTGCATACAATAGAAATGCCTTTTGGGAGTTTAGGATTTTATTTAATATATTTTACATTACTGTGAAATGGACAAAGCTTTATATACCATTTTTGTTAGAATTCTTGTTAAAAAAAATTCCACTATACGATCACAGACAGTTTAATAATAAATGAGCAGAACTTTCGACAACTGCTGTGGGTTTGTGTCTCTCTTTGGTGTCGACGTACTCGCCCTGATTCGACCTGATTTCCCTGTGTGCAGATGCAGACGCAGCCTCACACACACAACCCAGCGAGACTGGCTGTAGAGGACCGTCACACACAGATACTGTATATTACAATGGCGTGACCAGAGATCTGCTCCCAACATGCAGGTGGCTTGAATCTTACAGTAGTGATGACCAAATGAAGCTTTGCGAACCAGTGTCTTTTTTTCTGAGCCCACTAGATGGCGCTCTCAGTTTTAAGAGAAAGGCCTGGCGCATTGCAATTCCGTGTATTCTCAACCAATTGTTGAACAGAGAGCGCCATCTAGTGGGCTCAGAAAATAAAGACACTGGTTCATGAAGCTTCATTCGGCCATCACTATCTTACAGGGCTGTGCCTATACTCATAGAATCTGGAGTTACAATACGTAACTATTGCGTATAGGCTTCGCCTTCTAAGAGCTGTTGCTATTGGGCTAAGGGCAAAGCTGGTGTTGTCAATGCCACCTGTGACACAAGGTCCAAAAGCAGAAAATAGACTAATTTGTCTTCCTGTTCCCACTGAACATGGTTAAGTGAATCAAAACACACATTATTTTGATGAGAAAACCCTGTCACCCTTATGAGTAGGTCTACTGCTGATCGTGAGGCCCCTGTCATGTGGATTATGAAAATGTTTTAGAGTGACAAAAAATTAACAACACAATTAATAACTGCAAAAAACCCTGCATTCTTCCAAGCCACTCAAGTGCAGGAGGATGGAGACAGCAGCAAAGCCAAACCTAACAGCGCATCTTCTGCCGTGTGTAAAACTGCGTGAGTCATGGGCAACGCAGATACACTGTGCAGATAAAAACAGATGAACGGGCACTATTGGGTGATAGCTTCACACAGTCATTGAGACAGATGCTACTCCGAAAGAGCCGCACCCTGTGAGCGTTCGCTATAGTGAACAAACAGCCGCTGTGTTCATCTGATCTCTGCCGTGCGTAAAACCTACTAAAAGAACATGCATGCCAGGCAAGTCAGTAAGAAAAAACTTCCTCGCCCGAAAAGGATTGTTAAAGCTTTCGTTGTAATGATGGATTAGGCTGTAAAGTGTCCGCGCTCCCGTCCCCTCTAATGCAACCGAACCGCTAGTGCGCATAAATCACTCACCCTCTTAGCTGACATCAAGGCGAGGAGGAGTGCTGTTTTCAGTGACAGTGTCCTGAGAAGGACTTGTGTCAGAGGCTCAATAGGAGGGTTTCCCAGAGCTCGGAGCACCAGGACTAACACCCATTAAGGTGTGAGAGACAGCACAGCAGGTTTACGTTGTCGTTTAAAAAGATGTTTTACCAGGGGGTGCGTAAAAACTGACCTCTCGCCATAGCCCTCATGCGTAGGCTTTAACTGTAGACCTAGCTAAATTATTAACAACCAATGTTTGGAGGTAGTTAACATTAGGGGCAGAGGAAACAACGTGGGTTTTGCACCTTTCTCCACACACCAGCGTTGAAAAAACGGACCCACTCCCCTGCGTAACACGGTGTAGTGGAGGGGGCTACTGCACCCTGGATAGTGCGCACAACGGCCTAGCCTATTTCTCCAAACGCTCTTGCTCAGTGACCAGGCCCATAGCCGCTGGCTTATCACCAGGGGGGGGGGGGTGGAATATTGCACAGTTCAGATGCGATGAGATAGTTGAACCAGGGTCGGGAACCAGGATGTGCTTGTGCGTTTGGGTTCCACCATAATGACCAATAGGCTTTCCTCCTGGATGCGTCCCAGGAGGTGAGGAATCAGAGGGACATGGGAAAAGAGAGCCCTGGCCATGGTTGTGAGAAAAGGCATAGACCCCGAGAGGTGGGTCGTCCCGTGTGTTTATAGAAAAACCACAGTGTGCACTGGGTATTTTCTGGTGAGGTGAACAGATCCACCTTTGCTCTCCAGAACCTGCTCCATAGCCTCTGAACGAGAGTGGATTCAATTTCCATTCACTGTAAGGGGGACCCTCCCTCAACATTAGGTCTGCAACAAGGTTCAAATGCCCCAGGATTTACACCGCTCTGAGTGACAGCAGATGTCTGTGTGCCCAGTTGAAAGTTACTGGCTATCTCCAACACACATGCCTCCCCAGCCGGTGAGAGACATGTCTTTGTACACCGTAATGTGCGATGTCACTCTCCCCAGGGAAGAAAACCCCCAGATGACAGGGTCCAGGGGTTTCTCCAATGTGCCAGGTCTGACTGTAGAGAAGGAGGGGTGGTCAACATACGGCACTTGTGTCGTATCGTGTCTAGGTGCATTCGACCGGACCATCTCTGAATTTATCTCTGAATAGGAAGCGCATCCCAGACAGTGCCGACACTGTTGTGTGAGGCGTTATGCGTGACAACAGACAGCCTAGTGTGTTTAGCCTTGGCGCTGATAGTTTGGCTCTCATAGTGAGTCTATGTCCACGCCCAGAAAAACTGTTGTCTGTGAGGGAACCACCAAGCTCTTTTGCTAGTTTATGGCAAAGCTCAGTGTCGGTAGGTGCTGCACAAACTCCATTGTGTGGAGCGCAGCCCTCTCTTGGGAAGGAGCCATAATGATTAAATCGTCCAAATAAAAGGGACTTTGATCCACAGCGTAATAGCTGTAACATTGTCGCCATGCATTTGGAGAACGTGGACGTGTGGACGTGGTCTCTCTGATCCATGGAAGTGAGTAATTCGTGGTGGAACACACATTCCAACACGTGTCTGATCACCAGCATGTGGAAAGGGCGCTACAGAGACAGGTCAGGAATAATCTGATTCCACCCGTCTTTCCAAGTGTGAGAAGAAACAGGAATAGAAACCGTCGTTCCCTTCTCCTGCAGGGATGTTGGAAAAAAAGCATCCTTTGTGGGATGGAGGCTAGGCACCGTGGCGGGACCGCCGTCCATCTCCCGGGTTAGGGGAATGCTACTTGGCATTCACACAGGTCAAAAACCTTAGCTGGAAGCGGGGAGCCTACCAGCAGGGGATGAGAGAAAGAGGAGAAAGCTGCTGGTGTTGTGCTCCTCTCCTGGGACAGGAGTCAGTCACTATAGCGGGACTACGTAGTCCTCCGCCGTTACGAGCTCCAGTCTTCCCAACGGGAGGAGGGAGAGCCGGCAGGGGAACCGTCTTTGGGGGATTGAGTCAGAGGATAACAGGACACATTAAAAAACGCTTGAAGATAAAAAAAAAAGCAGACAATCTCGCACTGGGTAAAGGGAATATTGGAGCTATTCATTATTTTGTTATATATATTAGTTAATATTTGATTTATTTAATTTTGGTTTTGCCTGAATTATACAGCTACATAAATTTGTTTATCATTAGTATTTTATTTGGGTTATTTTAAGTATCTGTTAGGACTTTTGTTTTGAAGGTACCAGGCAGCCTTTGCCACCAGGTGTAGTCTACATATAGAGGTGAACAGGTATGTGGGAGGTAGACACCAGGGAGGGCTGATGGTTTTTTACCAGAGCCTAGAGACGCCATTGATGCTTCTTGTGAAATGTTTGTATGCCGAGAAATTGGATTAATAAACCTCACAGAATGCCATCTCTGCCTGGACAATGAAAGTTTTAATCTCTGCGGAAGACTCACTCCTTCGGTGCCTCAGTGGCTGTTGAACGTTGAGTTTTTTGTTTGTTTTGTTCAATCTGAAGACAATTCACCCCTACAGGGAAGACTGAACATAAATTCACAAGACAGGGGAGACAATGAGACACAGGTGCAACACATTAGGGCGGGGACAGGTACACAGGAGGGAAAATATAAATCAGGAAGTAAAACAAGACAACACAAAGGAGAACAGAGAACCTTCAACATAAAACAGGAAATGGGAAAACTAAAAGAAAACATGAAACAAACTAATAATCAAAACTTGAAACAGAAACCAAACATGACATATACAAAACAGAAGATATCGATAGCAGCAGCAAAAGAGAGTTTAGTGCTGACATGTGTATGTATTATTCATCCATTGTTTTATTGGTTATTGAAATATATATAAGTAAATATGTATATCACTCTCTTGAACTTTTGACAGAACAAGCTAACTGGCTAAAGGTATGTTTCCAATAGAAGTTCAATCTCCTGTTACTAAAACCCTTTGTAACACAAGTACTGGTGTATGTCTTGATATGGGCTTCAAGTGGTGGTTGAGCTAAGTCATGGATGAATTTGCATACCATGCATTGCACAAGTTCGCATATGTTTTGAGGTCACCCCCTTAAAATCTGACATTCTTTTAAAATTGGGAAGGGATGAAAGTGCTTTGGTTTTTATCTAATTTTTTGAGTGCTTTTTGTATTGTGATTTCAGCGGTTTCAGCCTACTATGGTTGGCCTGTGACCAGCTTGTTAAACAGTAATTCAAAATAGTGAAAATCACATTTTAACATGTGAATTAAAGAAAAGGGTTGAAGACAATAAACAACGCAAAATTCAGTCACAACCGGCAATTGTTTACTTGCTACCTAGTACCTCTAGGAGGTATATTGCAGAAGAAAATGCTGACTGTTTGCTGACATATTTACATTTAGTTGGAGGCAGCAGTCTTCTTCAACTTCATCTTGAGGACAAACAAAGTGAAGACCATTGATGTAAAGACAGAACAGGAGTGGACAAAGAATAGAGCCTTGTGGGACACCAGTAAGCAACCACAATGACTTGGATCAATGATTATTTGGAGACTGGTTAAGGTTTGATTCTACCCATTTCACTTTATAATTAGAGAAGTTAAATTTGGATAGACGAGGAAAACGTGATTAATGTTGCCAAAGCTTTTCTGTGGTCACAAAATACGGATTTGATTTTCTCTGAAAAGGGACAATTAGCCATCTTTGTTGAGTGTTTGGCTCTAAAGCCAAATTGCATGGGATGCAGAGATGCAAAGCTGTAATTGAGATGGAAAATGATCTGCGTAGCTACCAATTTTTCAGCAACCTTAGATGCTATCAGTGGAATGCTGATTAGCATAAAATTACATATGTGGGTCACCAGATTGGAAGATTGAAGTGATAATAGTAGATTTCCAAGCAAGTGGGAACTGATCAAGGTATGTTGGAAGGTTAATGATAAAAGCAATTGGATTAACTAGTGCTGCATTAAGATATTTGAGCATAGTTGTATCCATCCCAAAAACATATTTTGCTATTTCAACTGAATTGCTTGAAAGGTTTACATTTTGGTTGATTTAAAAAAATATATATATAGTATTAGGTACTAGTATTGTGGTGTTGTCCTGTTAGCGTTTTAGAATGATTCACAAAATGACAATCATAAAGTCATGACAACCAAATAAACAACAGCGCAAGTACATTATTTTCTTTTCAGGCAGAGTGACAAACAGAGATGAATGTCCAGTGTTGCCAACTTAGCAACTTTTCAGACAACCTTAGCAACTTTTTTTCACAAAAGAAAAGGAAAGACGCCATTATTATCCGGTGAGCACGCAAGGTCTTTCTCTCTTGTGGCTGCCAAAACAGTCATCTCTCTCTTCTGCTCTGTGAGTGAGGAGCAGAATAGAATATGGGCTCACCTGCCCATGTTAAGTATAAAGCCATTAATGTCTGCACAGTATGCTTTTTATTTTATTTTATGTTGCTATACCCTGCCTTGTCTTAAATAAGTAAAACAGAACATTGTCGGATCTCTTACAAATGGGCTTGTATTAGGCTATAATACTAATCAAACTATCACTTTAATTTTTTTTCTTTGACAGTGTCCAAAAATAATAGTGTTTCTTTGATGGATTACCAAGCCCCTGGATGGATTAAAATTACAATAATGGCTCATTGTAATGTTTCATGAACTTTATTTCAGACCCAGGGGGAGCCATGTCACAATAAAAAAACACAAAAAAGTAAAAAATACAGACCCTTCCACAATGTTCAGTGTATAACATACAGACATGTTCGCCAATGGTGGAAGAAAATCTGACATAACTGCGTACAGGGTTAGCCAAAACAGTGATTAAGTTGTTTTCTTACTCAGATACTATACACATAAATGTATACATAAGGTTACGTTAAACATCAGAGCAGGCAGGTATTCCAACACTGACATGGAACTCTCAGCAGCAGCCTCATGCTGTCACAATGATGTAATGGCTTGTTTGGTCTTACCTTTTATTTAAAGTGGTATTAAAATATCTTTAAAAATCTTTAATGTAACTTGTTTATATCTGTAGACACCCCAAAGTAACTTCTTTGAATGAAAAAAAGATAACCCCAACGCTTACCCCACAATGATTTGAAATTAACCCAACATTTACTGGCCTGCAGTAGTTAGGCAGAAACTAGTTAATTAAGCTGTAACAACTCACTCCAATTTAGTGGCCTGATCCGCAGAGGTTAGACATAAAGTGGCTGGAAGTTAAAGCTTTGTGTGAATTTTCTGTCTCCCCCCATGAGGAATTCTAAGTGATGACAACAACACTGTCATTGCATCCACAAGCCTTAGGTGATTGCACACCCCCCACACACACCCCTCCTCCGCGAAGTTACTTGTAGCCAAGGAGGACCCGGAGGAAAACCTGATAGACTCTTCAGAAGAGTAATAAACATCTTCTAAACATAGCCATACTGAGAAAACTGAAAGAGTTTTGTGGAGCTGATAGGCTTACTTAGCTTTGTATCGACTCATTTGGCAATGGCTTCAATGTAACGGACATTCATTCATACAAATACATTTAAACCATAGCTTAATCTAGAAAATATGCTGGCTCGGCGGGCAGGGGCTCATTGCAGCTCGTTCTCTTAGGAAGGCCGTTAAATCAGCATTCTAATGTTGATCAAGAATTTGAACGTTTACTTTATTTTACTGAATGAAGCTTCGAAGCTTTGAACTATTCGTACGGCCCTATTGACAACTATGACTCTTTTGATTGAAAATAAGCGTTGTGCATTGGACATATTGCTGTGCATTGTTATTGCTGCTGCTGCTATGCTCTCTAAGATGCGTCCTAAAAATAGATTTTCCTCCATGAGTAATCGATCCCCCCTCAAGTAATTCATTTGATCCCTGGATCTTGAAAAACAATACTCGTGCCCATCCCTACAAGACAACATGTGGATAGATGGATAGCTATATAGCCACCTTGACTATCTTTCTATCTATCCGTTATTCCTTCACTATAGAGGCTGGCTCCACAAAGTCATTCATTTCAATGAAGCAAGTTCACAAAGTGTCCCTTGATGAGGTCACAGACAAGGATTTCTGGTCCCTTTTACACAGAAAAGTTGAGATTGCTGTATTTACAAAGCAGTGCTCCTGGTCTCTGAGCCATTAACACCGCACTGTGCTGCATTAGTACTGCAACATTTTCTCTCAGTTCACCAAGCAAATATGCTGCACAGAGGCCTTGTCCATCCTCTCCATTCCAAAGAACAAGATGTCGTTAGCATGCCAGTCAAATGACTAAGGTGAAATAACTGCAGCCCTGTGCTGTAGTGTTCAGGGATTTGCTGCTGATGGTATACTGTGTCTCTACCAGGTGATACAGTATATGTCTGTGGCATTGGATCAATACGCTAGTGTAAACTGTCGGATTACGTGGAGTGAGGAAAATCCTCTACCACAGCACTGCTCCATGTCTCCCTTTTATTTTGTTAATTCGGAAAATGTAAATGTTTAATTTTGCATGTGCTTGTGTATTGTTTTATTTATTCTATAATTAATGTGCATACTCACTCACACACAACACCAGCATCCTGTGCTGTATATCATTTATCGCTGGATGGAATCCCAATTTAGTGTGGGATTTACGGAGTTAAACCAACGTAATAAGGCTCTGTCTTGGCTTTAAGTTGCTGGTGCATAGCCAATTACAATTACATTGACTGACTGCCAAATCCATATATCCCACTGACAAACAACATCTAGGCTGTGATTAAGGTGGGTTGAAGCCCAGACAGGCCGGCGCCACTGCTAACAAGTTGGACAGATCAGAGAGAGTGTCAATTGAACACCAGCCGATACTGGTGGATTTTGGCAGAGGGACTGTCTCAATCAGATACTCTGGCAGATAACCCACTGACAAAAAGGAAAATTTGGCTGACTAATTATACAGTTCCGGCATAACTTGTGAACAAGTGGTGTAATTCAATCACAGATAATAGATTTAAACCCTTTTTACAACCAACATACACACACAGGTTGTATATGTTCCTCTATTAACTATGACCTTCAGTTAGTCATTAAAAAGCAATGACCAACCTCAGAGCAGTATTACTTTTGGCACCTGGTTTTGATTTACTTTTAATGAATACTAATATATGTTTTAGTCACATTTTAGCCATTTGATCATTGTTAGTTTCAGTCACAGAATAGACATTTTAGTATAAAATTCTTTAAAATAGTCTTTTTCATGTCTAATAAGCGTTTTGATGTTACAGCTGCTCAGAATAAGAAAATGATTTATTAAGTAACACTTCCACTCATTTCAGCAGATATTATGGTTAAATTTAGTCCACAAAATGTAAGTGTTGTGCTGCAATGAAATTTAAGATTACGCACCAAATGACAAGTTAAGATTAGGAAAAAGATCGAGGTTTGTATAAGTAAAAGTGAACAGACAGTATTGTTAAAGAGTTACCTCTGCTGAAATATATGCCAAATAGAATTCCACAATAAAACCTGAAAGTAAAAATGAAGTAAGGCAGGTGTTTTCTCCACTAAATATCCATTGCTGCTCTATTTTATTTCACCACATGGAGTAGCATAGTATAATAAAGTTGGACAGGAACACATCAGACTTTCCGCATTTTTGGAAATATGCCGAGTTACTTCGATGAATATTTATAAGGCTTGTTTGAATTGCCACAGCACGTGTAAAGTGAATTCCTCCAGAGACTAGTCTGATGGGTACAACCTCACTCTCTCACAAGACGATCTAACACAGGCAATCCTCTGAGTCGGAGCGACTGATGCACTTATCAGAGAAAGAGAAAGAGAGGAAGACGAAGAATTTAAGAGAGGAAAAAAAAATGAGATTGCCTCTCATTTTTTCCCTCTCTTAAAATACTTCATTAGAAGAGCTCCTGGGAAAGTTGGGACGATGGAGTAAGAAAGAAAGGTTGGTGAGGAGAGAAAAGAGGACAGAGGAGAGGGAAGTAGTAGTGGTGGTAAAAAAAGAAGAAGTGGAGCGAAAAGGGACACTTTGTAGGAGAAAGAAGAGCAGTAAATGGCAGACTGTGGGGTGCGTGAAGTCAAAATGCAGCTACTTAAATCATGCGTAAGTTTTCTGTCTGGAAGTTAGTCGAACTGTTCTGAGTTACAGCTATGAGGTGAGAGAAAAGGGCAAAAAGGCAGAGAGAAAAGTAGTTAAGAAACGATGGAAGCAGAGAAAGCAACGAGAGCTCTAGATGAAAGATACAGAAAATGAGACAGAGACAATGCTCTTCTGCTGTGGTAAATATGTCAGTCTTCTATAAAACAAAGAAAGCAGCAATGTGTGGTCATAATTGTTCTTGGTGATTTCCCTACTGGTCGCATTCTCATACACACACACACATACTTACTGACACACACACACACACACACACACACACACACACACACCACACACACACACACACCATTGTAAGTAGAGAAAATATTCACTCCTGCCTCAGTTTCATCCCCCCAGTGCAACACTGGGGTGAGTAAAAAGCCCTATGAACAAGTGGCATTCCTTGAGGAATGTCTGTTCACCTTTTAAAAAGAGTCTGTGTGTGCATGTGCGTGTGTGTGTTTGAGCAAAGTGGTTGGGGATCCTCCAGCCTTCAAAAGCTGAATGCGTCCCTTACCGTACACACACACACCTCAGTGACTATTGCACCTCAGGAGGTGGAGGATCTAATCACTTTGGCAGGAAGCTTTTAACATCAGCGCCAGGGTTTTATTCAGCAGCCTTTACTCCATCAGCTACTCTGCATGTCAGGATGGCGCCTGACGATAAAACAATGTACCTGGCCACAAGAGACCAGATCAGGAAGCCTAAGAAGAAATGTTCTTCCAAAATCACATAAAAACGTCAGTTTAGACAGAAGTACATCTCATCATAGAATATAGATGATATTCGAGGCTTACAAGAAAAAACATTTTGGATTCAAATATAAAATAACTGTTTGGACTTCACAAACCTCATTTGCTTGTCCCCTGTCTTAGATGTAGCTGGTAATTAAAAACAAATAGAGTGAACTTTCTCTCCAGCTCACTCCAGCTGTTTTTGGTCGTCTTGTCTGATGACTCTGTCAGCTCCGTAGGTGTTTAAGTGCAAGCCGCTAAGCAGAGTCTCTTCAGTTTAGCGAGACTTTTGTTTTTATTCCTTCATGAAACCACTGAGATAATTACCTTGTTTCTAATCTGCTGTCTGTGACCATTTCTGATTCTACTCAAAGCTCAAATGTAGCTGTCTTCCAAAAATAATCATCACAGTTTCTGTCAAAATGGCACAATGTGTGCTTTAGTCATAAGTGCCCATGCAGCATTATGAGGGTTTTGTGTGAAAGAATACACAACACTACAAAACAGCTTACCAGAGAGCACCGGAATTGCACAAATTATGCTCAGACTGCACACAGAGGAAACCTCATCTGTCGCTACACAGAACACATTTAGTGTATGTGAGAATTACGTAAAGTGGCTAGTTCTCACATACAGTACAAAAAAACGTATGGTGAACTTTAATTCTGTTGCTGAATCATTTTCAAAACTAACATTGAAGCATGAGTGACTAAGTGAAGAAGTGGTTGTTTTATCGTACAGTAATGTAAATGTCATCAACAAGCCAGGCAATGTCCATCCATCCATTTCTGTCACTTCAACTGAGTTTATGCTTGACGTAATAGGTTAACATAGGTTTAGATCTGGATTTCGCTCCGCAACACTGGACTGATGAATTATTTGTGCATTTCCTGCTTTAATATATTCTAAAGTATATATATGGCAGGCTTTCATTTACTTTGTAAAACAAAGCAACAGGGTAGTAGTCGTTACTCTAGGTAACTACAGCAACCATTAGAATACCATTAATATGATCATATAACACCCATTCTGGCCTATGGATTTACAGTAAGGTTCTTCTTTAACTAAACAAGGCCTGCATTGACTCACACCACGCTCTCTTTGCTCCCTTGATGCTGGTCTCCTGTCCATCCCCTAGGACTGGGGTAAAAACAGCCCTGGACTTTTGAAACCCAGACCAACCCAGACCAACCCACCACAATTGGCCAGACACCAACACCCTTGCACTCCCCTTCAACACATACATACCAGCAGGTTTCAACATTAGCACCAGCCATGGTGCAAGTGGCTGGTAGATTTGCCCAACTCTCCAGCCAAAAAAAGTATACTTTAACATCACTAGATATTAAGCTGTGGAAAAAAGTTAATTTTAAACCCTGCATACCAGCCCCTAATACTCTCACTTAGCTGAGTGGTTACAACCTTGTCAACATGACAAAATCCCATTAGTCTAAGTGTTACCGTTTAAATCACAGTAGTCAATGCATTACTGTAAAATCACAATATAGCCACTATAGTACAGTAAATAGTAAATTAAAGTACTGATTTTTCTTTTTATCTTATGTTGTGTTTATTGTTTTGTATATTACAGTAAATACATTAATACTGTAAATGGAAGTACGGTACCTTTACTGTAAAAAGAATTCACAGTAACTTGCTGGCCAATCGTTGCCAGTAAGTTACTGTCAATTTTACGTTAAATTTGTTACAGTGTATAGTAAAATGTGGATAAATCTGAAAGTTATAGTACTTGTGTTTCAACCTAAAAGCTTGCTGAGGGAGCTCACAATGGTGTGCTCATGAAAGATTGAGGTGTAAAAACAGTTTAGTTGGCTTGTGTTATGTAAAGCAATTAACAGTAGTTGAAAGATGGGTGTATAAAGGCAGAGAGAAAAGAAGGAGAGAGGAGAAATCCTTTCAAATTTCAGCACAGACACGGAACACACCAACAAGCATAAGAATGAGAATTAGTGACAATGAAAACCAAAGCTTAAAGAGAGGGAGAATCCTAGAAAAACCAGGAGAATGAAAGAGATTGAAGAGTAAAAGCAGAGCAACTAGACAGAGAGTGAGAGACTGGTCTCAGATGAATTAATAAAGTTCTCCTGAGGTGCGAACATCTTCAGATGAGACACAAGTTACAACCTCTCCAGACCAAACACAAGTCAGCAGAACACAGCACATTACAGCGCAGAGACAAGCAGCAGCCAGATGTGCATGGCAGCACAGCAGCGTATGGCAAAGAGCACACCAGTATGAAACATACCATTACGGCAAGCTTGACAGTTGTCATCAAGATGTACGGTTTCTGCGTGGAATTAAATAGTCTAAAATTTCAAAATCTAAATATTAGACCTTATAAAGTCTTACGTTTACTGAAGTATTGTGTTCTTGGTCTTGAATCATTTTAAATAGATATTTAAATCAATGCAGGGCTACCTCTAATGCTGTTTTTTAACCCTCCTGTAAATTTGACCCTCGGTAAGCACGTTTTCCAAATCACTGAACTAGCATTGGATTGTTGTCAAGGCTAACTTAACTAAACTAGCTAACGGTAGCTAGCCAGTAGAGATTTGCTACTACCTGACAACAAGACAATGCTAGTTCAGTGATTTGGAAAACATGCTTACCGAGGTGCCTGCGGTGGCCCTGAGGCTGTTGTTGTTGAATAAGTTTGTACAGCCACCAGGACGGCTCTGCCGATGTTCTTGGACTGATTCGTTGGACATTTCGCAGTGTGACCATGGCCGACAGTAGCTCCGTAGATTGTCGGGCGGCGGGGATAGGCTCTAGCTGGCCTTATGCAAGCGAACATGACAGATCAGTCAAAGTAAGCCCCCCCGTGACTGGCTATAGGCCTAGTGGCTACAGGTCATAAGTCCGGCACCATTCATAAAAGTGACAATAAAACTCAAAGTACTCTTCAAATACAGTTTCTCCAACTGTGTTTATTATTTTATAATCACGTTTATCCAAGTTCAAGAGTCCATATCCCCGGATGAGATGATTTTTGTTCGTTATTTGACAATAAACATACACTGACCTCCTCGAGCTTTTATTTTGTTACTTCCGGTTACCGGCATTTCATTTGCATATAAGCTAAATATTTAGTTTCACTCGAAAAATTTAGATTTAACATTTAGATTTAGATTTAGATTTAACATTTAGATTTAGATTTAACATTTAGATTTAGATTTAACATTTAGATTTAGATTTAATATTTAGATTTAATATTTAGATTTAATATTTAGATTTAACATTTAGATTTAGATTTAGATTTAACATTTAGATTTAGATTTAATATTTAGATTTAATATTTAGATTTAACATTTAGATTTAGATTTAGATTTAACATTTAGATTTAGATTTAGATTTAACATTTAGATTTAGATTTAACATTTAGATTTAACATTTAATTTAGATTTAACATTTAGATTTAGATTTAGATTTAACATTTAGATTTAGATTTAACATTTAGATTTAGATTTAACATTTAGATTTAACATTTAGATTTAGATTTAGATTTACATTTAGATTTAGATTTAACATTTAGATTTAGATTTAACATTTAGATTTAGATTTAATATTTAGATTTAACATTTAGATTTAGATTTAGATTTAACATTTAGATTAGGTTTAACATTAGATTTAGATTTAGCATTTAGATTTAGATTTAACATTTAGATTTAGATTTAATATTAGATCTAACATTTAGATTTAGATTTAGATTTAACATTTAGATTAGGTTTAACATTTAGATTTAGATTTAGCATTTAGATTTAGATTTAGATTTAACATTTAGATTTAACATTTAGATTTAGATTTAGATTTAACATTTAGATTTAGATTTAGCATTTAGATTTAGATTTAACATTTAGATTTAGATTTAATATTTAGATTTAACATTTAGATTTAGATTTAGATTCAACATTTAGATTAAGATTTAACATTTAGATTTAGATTTAGCATTTAGATTTAACATTTAACATTTAGGTGTAACATTTAACATTTAGGTGTAACATTTAATATTTAGATTTAACTATTTAAAATATTTCTAAGTTTACAAATATTGTTGTAAATGTGCAAGAAAGTGACCCTCAAAATTTCATACCAGTTTTTTAAACATTATTTAAAGCTAAATGTGACAAAATGTTGCTGTTATTTTCAGCGTGGGCAGCTTTACAAACGGCGCCCCATACATATGATGCTCATTTTCAGGTTCATAATTATATTTTGAGGTTGTACCAGAATAGGTTTATGTGGTTTAATTTTCAAAAAACACCATATTTTTGTTGTACTGCACATTGATGCAGATCCTGTTTTCACCCTTTGTGTTTAGGTCTCTGTTTTAGCTACAGTGTGAGACATCTCACTTCTATACTATCTTTGTTTGGAGTCACACATATGCAGTAGCTAGGTAGGTCTCATTAGATAGCTAACTTTGGTCAGTACAAGGAAGGATTAGCTGGGAGACTTCTTCTTAAAGAGGGCCACTTGTGGAATACCTGCAAAACAGGGACAAGGAGATTATGGTGAACTAGCATGTGTTGTAGCAGTGTATTGCCATTGAGAACGAGCTAGCATGCTAGCGCTAGCATGCTACGGTTAGCCACCTCGTCTCGACTAGTGACGCAGAGAGCCGTGCATCATTGTGAACAGCTCACCTGGAGACTGAAGGCAGAGGACATTCAGAACCGGTGTCTCACTCAACAGTTTTTTTTTCCACGTATGCGTGTGGAAGCACCAGAGACACAAAATAACACCCCAAATCCCGGAAAAAAGGTGTTTTTTTCATAATATGGGCACTTTAAAAAAAAAGACAAAAAGTTTTGCATTGTTTAGCCAATAACTGCAAATCACATGTATTCTTTTAAAGCATATGATTATACAACTTTAGTGTATACAGTGTAAGTGTATGAAACTTAGTTCTTTCTATTGGTTGGAATCTTTGAATGGTTCTGGTCATTTAGTTCATGACTAAGTATAAATATCAATAGGAATTGAAACTTGCTTGAGATAAGTAATCCAACTCAGTAGATGCCATGTACTTGGCATTACTATCCTTATTAGTAGCAGTGTAGCATAATCAATATTTTAGGCCAACAATATATCAAAGGACCATGTGTAGGGGTCACTCGTTATGATTAACCACCAAAGAATTATCACTCAGCTGTAGGGTAGGTTCTCCCACAAGCCCTGTCATATAACTCACACACCCCGCCCTACATACCAAGCCTGTTAAAGTGAATATTCTTACATTTTCATGCAATTGAATTGTAATATTTAGGTTGGTTTGGTCAGAAATTCTACTAGCTAGGTCTACTACTTGAAGCGTGGTTAATGTTTCAACAGTCATCCGTTACATTTCACCTGTTTAGTCAGTAAGCCTACTTTTAGCTATTTATCTATACCATTGATTACTTTGCTATATGTTTAAACATCAGTGTTCAGCTGTTTTGGCTGATATATTGTTTTGTGATTAGTTAAGCTGCTCCACATATTTCCAAGTACTCCCTGGCAACGGCAGAAATAGCCCTTTCTGTGGACTCACTGCAGGTGTTGTATCAAAGACAACCTGTAGATGTGTTCCCTGCTACTTGAGCTCTAATTGGAGACGGACAGCCAATTAGAATTGACCCTTAATTCTCAGATTGGTTGGTTTTGTGGCACACTTGTAATGCTGTGAAAAAGTGAAAAAGCGCGTGTGTCAAGTTGAGCGCGCACAGAGTGCAGAAGTTGAGAGGGCAGCAGCGTCTATCTGCGCACAGAGAGAGTTTTTGAGAGGGCACATGAGTAAACTGCGTGAGAGGGGTTATTATTGCCATTAATATGGATATTAACAAACATGCACATACATTTTTGAGCACGGAATAGGTTTTTCTTTGCTCAAACAAATATTTTGTGCAAGTGTTAATTCTTGAAAACATAATTTTATTTGCTTGCAAAATATACTTCTTGTGCTTTTTTGTTATATACGACAAGCTAGGACTCAGAGGGTTAAAGAAATACGGCTATAGGCTGTATTTGATTTGAAAGAAATGATCTTCCAGGAATTTCTAGGCATGCACTGAGGTCCCTCCCTATGAGGATGTGCCCTCAACTTCTCCCAATAGTCTCAAGTGGTGTCTTCTCCACATAGGCGCAAGCGGTTGTTCACTAGTCCCCATCTCTCTCTCCCCTACCGGTGAACCAAGAAATCCTTTTAAAGAAGCCATTTCGATGTCTTACTTGTCCACAATCTCATTCTGATGGTGTACCCAAATACCCAAAGCTTTGGTTATGCCTGACGGTTGGAATTCAAATCGACTGCCAAGACCTTTGACTTTGTTAAAGTCTGAGAAATTGAATGGCTTTACTGTCTTAAACCCATTGCTCTACCTTTTGCATGAATACCTACCTTTTGAATAGCACACAGAGTCAGATACCGACGCAAAATGTCTTGACACGGTGGACTGCTGTGATTGGTGGAAATTGCGGAAAGCTCCCATTATTGATTGAACTTTGCAGTGACCTTGCGGTGATTAGACGTGAATTGTTGCCATGAGCGACCAGAGGCCCAAATCCCAGAACATGCGTGTGGTAATCGCACGGCACGGCGTTAAATGGATTTGCATCAACTTGTTATTATCACGATCATTTTGACATCCCTAGCATATATGCATGCATGCATAAATGTTCATTTTAATAGTTTTTTAATCATTTACTTACACTTTCTAAATGATCGCAAGAACCATTGATAACTCCTAAATAGTGATTAATTGATATAATACTTAATTTAGGAATGATGAATTTGTCATTCATAACGTATGAAAATGCCATAATTATTAAACACATTATAGATGAGATTATTAGTTAACAACTGTTTACAAATTACATACCAATGTGTATTTATGTAGGAACAATGCTTTATAAATGATGAATTAAGTCTTTAATGTTTCATAATGTCCAGTTATTATAAAGTGTAACCCGCATGGGAGCTAAAAGCTTACTACTTAAAACACTTACACATGAACAATGTCGTGCCGCCGTGTTACTCACGATGTCCTCGTTGGACGAACATACTGCATTAGAATTTGTAAATGGATGTTTTGATATGGTTGTCAAACACGGGCCCCCGGTAATTCAATCTCAGTCTTTGGATTCTTTGTTCACAATGGAGGATATGCGATTAAAACACAAACAAAAAAGTTTTCTTTATGAATTCAATGCCGGGTGAGCAATTGATACAATAATCATTTTGTGAGTATGAGCTGAAGTAGTCCTTTCAGGGTCTGGGTGTCTGTATTTTGGTGACACCGTTTATTATGGACTTATTATAAGCAGCTGAGGTTGAAATTTCCAAAAATTGTCAGAGTTGAGCTATTTTCTCTGGAATTATCATGACAAATTCTGTCATAATCACTGTTATTATTGATTGTTATTTGTTTCTTCTCACTCTCAACCCTCCACTTCCTCCCTCCACTTCCTCCCTCCCTCCCTCCCTCCCTCTCTGTCTAAAGTCAGAGGAAATGAACCATGTCGTTCCATTGATCCAGCAGCTCACACATGCATGCATACGCAGAGAAAAAAAGCGCCCCCCCCCCCCCACACACCACACACACACACCACACACACACACACACACACACACACACACACACACACACACACACACACAGCGGGCTCCCCTGTGAAGAAGACGAAGTGAAGGTATATTGTTGTGGACGGAGCCACTGACCCCCTTGTTGAGTTAATGAGCTTTTATTGACTTCAGCACCTGAAGCTGCTGCTGTAACTTATCACTGTTAGCACCTCACTCCCCAGACGCACAACACACAGGGGGGGGGGGGGGGTGGAACACGCACACACAGACACGCAAACACACACCTTCTGTCCATGTGTGTAAAGACCTATGGAGCTGCAGGAACACACAAACTGTCAACACTGTCAGTGTGTAAATCTACAGCGTCTCCCAGGAAACAGGAACTCCCAAACAGGACTTTAAACACATTTAACAGTTGCTTTAACAGATGAGTTGTGCAAAGGTGACATCACTGTGACATCCTTTCAAATTAGTTAGAATGTTGATGCTTTACACTGAAACTGAAGCAATTCAGCCATCATTCATTTGTATTATACATGTATGTATGTATATATGTATTAGTATTGTATAAATATATATTTGTGTTTTTTCATAATTTTTCATATTAAAAACCAAAATAAACCTCTCGAACAAAGTCACTATTTAACAATTTCTTCATGACTTGATCTTTGAACATATTGGTATAATATGTATAATATTAGGAACATTCCCATATCCTTTAATAAATCCAAATAAGTTGTTTCACTTAATAACCAAATAAAATTTTTGTGGAATTGGACTGAACTAGGCTTAGAACTGTTTCTAATATTCTATCCACCATTATTTCTTTCACACTGGGAAAAATACTGGAAGCACTTGTCAATAAATTGTAATCCAGTACTACATAATCTTTTCAAACAAGACCTGGCTGAAAAAGGGCAGCATCAACACAAATGTACTGGTGGATGGACACATTAGCAGGGCTGTAGTCAAGACCACCTTTGTCGAGTCCAAGACAAGTCCATGACCAGGACTAGTCGAGTCCAATCCAGACTGAGTCTAAAGAGGTTCGATTTCCGAGTCAAGACCGAGTCCAGGGCAGGGAAAAAAAGTCTTATGCATGACAGTATCAAGACAATCATTTTGGGTTTCCCTATCCCTCCAATATTGTTATCACATAATAAGACCCTGGACTCGGTCGAGACCAAAAGCCAAAAAGCCATATCTGGCAAGACCAGTGGTCGAGACCGAGTTCAAATACTAGCGAGTACAAGACAAGTCCGAGACCATAGAAAAATGGTCTTGAGTCCATGACCGGACTCGAGTACTAAGCACTGCACAATATTGTGCAATTTATAGTCCACTGTTCCCAGCAGAATCCCTGCAGTGATTCTTCTGCCCCGTACCTGAGTCTTCATCTTTACACATCAATTAAAGCAGAGTCATTTTTATTCATGTAGTCCATCACCAACTCATATCTCAAAGCACAGCAGCTCAGGGTAAGACTGATCTGTTTAAACAGTGTGTGTGTGTGTGTGTGTGTGTGTGTGTGTGTGTGTGTGTTGTGTGTGTGTGTGTGTGTGGTGTGTGTGTGTGTGTGGTGTGTGTGTGGTTTTTAGTGAGGACTTAAAATTCTGAAAATCATACCTATCTCATTGTTGTAAGCTAAAACATAAAAGTTTTGCTTTTGCTGTCTTTAAATGAGGTTTAAGATGTTCCTTTGTAGCTGAATCCTTGGGTCTGAAGCTGCACCTCTACTGCCTTAGGCCACATACACTCACCACACACAACCAACACACAACAGGAAGCTACCATCCTCAGGAAAAGAAAAAACACCTCTAATTGCAATATGGAAATCTAAT